>NW_006238983.1:2037738-2043005 GCF_000226075.1 Solanum tuberosum | reverse complement strand
ATAAGAGGGTCCTGCTAAATTAAATCTCATTATGTAGGAGGGTCCTGCTAAACTAAATCATATTATGTAGGAGAGTCCTGCTAATCTAAATCTCAATTTGTAAGAGGGTCCTGCTAAATTAAATCTCATTATGTATTAGGGTCCTGCTAACCCCATTATGTAGGAGGGTCCTGCTAAACTAAATCTCATTATGTAGGAGGGTCCTGCTAATTTAAATCACATTATGTATGAGGGTCCTGTTAATCCCATTATGTAGAGAGTCCTGCTGGTCCCATTATGTAGGAGGGTCATGCTAATCTAAATCTCATTATATAGGAGGGTCCTGCTAATCCCATTATGAGGGAGGGTCCCGCTACTCTAATTCCCATTATGTAGGAGTGTCCTGCTAATCTAAATCTCATTATGTTGAGGAGGGTCCTTCTAATTTAAATCTCATTATGAGGAGGGTCCTGCTAATCCCATTATGTAGGAAGGTCCTGCTAATCTAAATCTCATTGTCCAGAAGGGTCCTGCTATACTAAATCCCATTGTGCAGGAGGGTCCTGCTACATCACATTGTCCAAGAGGGTCCTGCTATACTAATTCTCATTGTCTAGAAGGGTCCTGCTACATCTAATTGTCCAGGAGGGTCTTACTATACTAATTCCCATTATCCATGAGGGTCTTACTATACTAATTCTCATTGTCCAGGAGGGTCCTGCTACATCTCATTGTCCAAGAGGGTCCTGCAATACTAATTCTTATTGTCCATGAGGGTCCTGCTACATCCCATTGTCTAGGAGGGTTCTGTTATACTAATTCTCATTGTCCAGGAGAGCACTGCTACACTAAATCCCATTGTCCAAGAGGATCCTATTATACTAATTTCCATTGTCCAAGAGGGTCCTGCTACATCCCATTGTCCATGAGGGTCTTGCTATACTAATTCCCATTGTCCAGAGGGTGGTCCTGCTACACTAAATCTCATTGTCCATGACGGTCCTGCTATACTAATTCTCATTATTCAGGAGCGTCCTGCTATACTAATTCTCATTGTTTAGAAGGATCTTGCTTAACAGAATCATCAAATAAAATCACCACAATATTATTTTTTCTGAGTTTGCACAAAAAGATGTTATTTAAGATATTAGCATAAATGAGAAATGCTTATACCAAAAGAAAAATGCAAGATATCGATGCAATTAGGATGTTTGCTCTCTAGAAATGAAATATGGTATCTCTAGGGTGTTTGTTCCCCAAGGTCAAAATGCAACTAGGGTGTTTGTTACCTAGAAATGAGAAATGATAGAGTGATTGTTCTCTAAGGTCAATATGCTACTAGAGTGTTTATTCCCTAGAAATGAAAGATGATGCATCTAGGGTGTTTATTCCCTAAGGTTAAAATGCAAATAGGATGTTTGTTCCCTAGTAATGTGAGTGGTTTTTTTAACAAAGAAAATATGCCCCAGTGTTTAAATTGAGAAACTTGGAAACTTTTTTAATTTATCATCTTTTTGATTATTTTTTTTTGTTAATTTTTTTTATCCAATTTCATTCCTTCAAGGATATAAAATTTTATTTTGTGAGACCGAACCCATTGTAAGGTTGCCTATGTATCTTGTATGGCAAGAATCAGTTCAAACATAGTTTATATAAATAAAAAATTATTTTTCTTTTTCTTGATTTTTTTTAAAAGACATCTTTTGGGAAAAGACTCGTTTCATTTTTGATAATGTCTTGACTTTAGTTGGTACCAACAATTAGTATTATGCATATGAACCTCATTCAACTATTTTCAAACAAATATGAGGTCAGCTTTGAGTAATCCCTATAGTTTCAAATTGTATCTCAAACATATTTAAGTATTTACAAGATCAGTTTGTCTTACCTAAATTAAGGGATTAGAATTATTCATATCATAATGTTTCAAGTGCCCTCACAACAAATGAAGTCCTACTTCACACATGATAGAAGTGTTCTGATCTTAGGACATGATCTTAGGACATTTTAGAAGTCATTCACACTTTGAAAGATGTTCAATGCATGAGATTGAGATACCCATATGCTTGACCCTTATGAAGTATCAACTAATGTGAGAAAACAAATAATAAGATCAAATAGGACTTGTCATTGGCTTGTAATGTAGGCTTTGGGAAAGGTAGGATATTCATTTGGGATAAAGTGCATATTTCCTTCTTAAAATTTGCACAATGCTCTCGATATTTTCATTTTCGCATTTGACCTTTGTTTTCTTGAAAGTTTCTCCTCATTTATTTTCTTCTTCTTTTTTTCTCATTTTCTCTCCTTTTGTTGGAGATTCTTTTCATTTTTTTCTAGCTTTTCTTTGTCATTTTTATTTTTTTGAACTTTCACATATTTGGCCTTTTCACTTTGTTACCCAACTTAGGTCTTTGGCGTTGTGTAATTAATTGATAGTGCGCTCAGGGAGATGAGACGAAGAAATAGTGCATTTATGCACTCAAAGGGATATATACTAAAATACAGTTATTCAAATAAAATGTTTTAGGCTCAAAATGGGAGTTCTAGGGATAACATGTCATTCGGTAGGCTTGAAAGGCATAATCGGATCAAAGAAAGTCTACAATCCTTTCCCAAAATAAATGTTACTCAAAATTTCGCTTCAACCAACATTCGGGCCAGGTTTTAGATTAACAAAGTCATGTCATTGAATTTTATGTATAAAGTTCACCACACAATGCACATGAAACATGAGTTCGAATTTGTTTTAGCCTTAACTTTAAGCAAAACAATTTCTCAAATATTACATAAATATATCAAGAGGTACCAAAAGAAGTCTATAGGTCACAACAAAGTTGGTCTATCTTGCCAAATAGTTCAACATTTTATTGTTTTTTCTAATGCATACGTTTAAGTATGTTGGTACCAACCAAGTAAAAAAAAATCTAAATTAAAAAAAAATCCCAAAATTTTTTATTCCTCTTTTTTTTCGCCCCAGTTTTTGTGATGAGGATTTTTAGAATTTTCCTTGGTTGGAACGAACCTCAAAATAAGGTTGCCTACATATCTTGTCAAAGCAAGAATCAGATCAAACGTAGTTCAGGTTTTATATGTGAAGTATAAAAAAATTATTTTTTTGAAGAAGGGTAAAAATCCTATTTTTTTAGAAAGGATAAACAATTTTCTTTTTAATTTTTAAATAAGGATTAAGAGTTTCTTCTTATTCTTTTTTTGAAATTTTAAATAAGGATCACCGAACCCGAAGAGGGTTGCCTACGTATCTCACATGGAGAATCAAGTGTGCGTAGTTCATTCAGTTTGAACAGTTAAAATCTTTAAGATATTAAAACTTTATTTAGCAAATGCATTATTATTCAAGACTTTCTAGACAAATACATTTTTCATGTAGCTCATAAAAAGATCTAATTGGTCAAGTAAGAGATGAATACTTATCCTAGACGGACTCAATTCTTATTTCAAGTCACGAAGTCAAATAAAAATTATGCAAATGAGTGGTGTCTACTAGTGGTCACCATGACCTAAAAGAGACATGTGTCTAGACTGACTTACTCAAGTGGACAACTCGAGTCAAGGAGGGGTAACTTATCGGTAGCAACGCTATTTCAACTTCATTATTGTTCCAACCTCGCCTAAGATATGTGACTAAAGTTCTTCACTGGGTGTCAAGACACTCCAGCTTTATCTCAATAGAAAATAGGATGCATAGCTACATTCCTGTGACCGTGTATGAAGTGTTTTCAGAGACTTAAACTTGTTGTGCAAATGAAGATAATTTAATACAACTTAACAATACAAAAGTGATAAATGAGAAACAAGTAGCTCATTAGGCCATCCTACACAACATATCCAAAATATAATAATAAAATCAAGTAAAAGTCAATGTAACAAAGCTCAAATTCTGGTTATTCCCCAGTGGAGTCGCCAGAGATGTCACACCTTTTTTTTGGACTACGGAAAGAGTTTTTCCAATTTAAGTGACGCTATTGATTTAGGGATTATTATATTTTTTCAGAGTCGTCACTTGGAATTGACTTATGGTATTCCAAGTCACCTTTTTTATATCCCTAATCAAAAGGAAATTACTCTTAATTTTGGTCTGCGAACTAGAAGTTTGGGTAAGGAATTCTATTAACCGAGGGGGAGGTATTAGGCATCCCTCGAGTCCCGTGGTTCTAGCACGGTCGCTTTAATTGACTTATACTTATCTTTTGTTTTTATTTTTATTTTGGATATATTATTATAGGCCATGATTTGCTCAATTTATTTTATTGTTGAAATTTTATCGGTCTCCATTTAGATGCATCGCTGCATTCTTGGTCTAGGCAAACACCGGCTTAGAAGCATAATTGATTTCTTCTCTCGAGTGTGTCACCTAATATTGTATTTCTTACATCTTGATTTTAATTAAATAAAGTATTTATTAGAATTATTTTGTCGAGGTGTGTCACCACATCCTTAAATTTCTTTTAAGTGTTTCACAAAAGATGTGTAACAACATTCTTAATTGAAACAAATATTCTTAACATGCCTAAAACTCATCTAGTCATTAACAAACAAATATTTTTCCCTTAATACATAAAACCAAATAAAGTAAAATACATTTAAATATTGATGATACAATATATAATTCTGACATCATTTTTATATCTTTTTATTTTTTTATTTTATATTTTATATTTTATATTTTATATTTTATAAATGTCAAAATTAAGCATACACTTTCTAATCAAACAAGACAAATAACAAATTGTTAAAAATAAATCTCATTTTTTGTTTGATAAAATAAAACAACAATAATTTATTTTTTATATTTTAGCCTAACAATCCCTACTTTATCATTATTATCTAAATTAGGACAAGAACAATGCCATGACCTGTTCATTTATAACAGGTCAACTAACGAATAAAAATAAATAAAATAAAATTATTTTCATTCATTAAACAGAGATATAATAGCTAACAAATTATTCATTTCAATCAAATTATGAATAAAACAAAACAAATGAAAACTTATCATAAAATCACATCAAATTCCATAAATAAATATTAAAAAGATAAGGTAAAATTGAATACCGCAAAATCTTGACCTAAACCCGATTAGAACACCCACAATTTTTTTTTGTACGTTGTTTGTGGTGGTATGTGTATGACTTTTGTGTTGTTGGAAGAAAAAAAATGTTTGGATTCTTTTCTTTTGGTACGTCTGTGTGTAGTAGGAAAATGTATAGTGTGTAGTAGTGTGTCGGTGATATGTGGGAATGAGTGGGGGGAGGGGGGGGGGGGGGTTT
>NW_006238983.1:2036677-2037709 GCF_000226075.1 Solanum tuberosum | reverse complement strand
TTCTACTTTTTCTTTTGCTATACGTTTGTGTGTGTGTTTTTTTTTTCTTTTTTTTGGTTTCTGATGATCTTTTTTTCTTTTTCGTTCGTGTGTGTATCTGTGGGAAGTGTAGGTCTTAGTGGGATAATGGGAGAGGACTCAAGGCCGACTCAACAACATTGGAGGCCTAAAGCGAAACTTAAGAGAGGGGACCTAATTTATTTTTATCATATGTACTTTTATTTAAAATATATTTTTCTAGCTATTTCAAATGTAAAGTCACTAAGTACGGTTTTGTAATCGATTTGTTTTAATAATTCCTTTTCAAATGATAATATAGCTAATTCATTCAATCTATCTTGAGACATTGTTGATCTTAAAGAAGATTTAATCAATTTTAATTTTGAACAAAGAAAAATTTGGTTGAGACAATGGTTACAGAAACTGTTAACATTATCTAATTATAAGCAATATGTGTATTTGGAAAAGAATCAAATCTTTCTATTTGATTGAGTATTTTCATTACATCATTATCTTCTACTTGTATTATTTTTCTTTAACACTTTTAATGTCACGACCCAAAAATGGACGTGATGACACTCGTCTTATCCCACCAAGATAAGTTAGCCAAAACTCAACCATTACAATAAAATTTGGAAATTTTATAATCAACTCAAAAATACCCCAAAATCTGGTTGTCACGTGTACAAGCCTCTAATCTGTGTATAACAAAATTGAAAGAAAATACAAGTTTCAAATGACGTTGTTTCTAGAATAGAACAAGATCATAATTAAGGAGAAAGAAGGTCCGCTGAAATGACAAGTAGCTACCTCACAAACCTCCATAAGAAGCTTTAGACAAGAAGAAGAAAAAAATATCACAAAGGTCCGGGCTCTTAACATACAAAAAAATGTAGAAGCAAGGGGTGAATACCAAACCACACTGTACTCAGCAAATAAACCTCTAAACACAAGCTAAGGGGATAGAATACGTATACTCCTTACACTCCAACCGAACCTCCACAACTACAACCTGCATAAAACCAGCCCAAC
>NW_006238983.1:2008954-2036425 GCF_000226075.1 Solanum tuberosum | reverse complement strand
AAACCAGCCCAACCTAACAGTTCACAATTTACATATCACCCAACTCAACATCAATCACTTCAACAAATTACATATCCTCAATAACAAACTCAATATTCATCAATCACAACTTTCACAAAAGGCACTCACAAATATCAGCAACACACAACATCAAGTTCATCAAATAGAGGTAATCAAAGATCAAGTATTTTCCGATCACTAATAAAACACCTAATCATCAGAATGAAGGATGTCATGGGATGCAATG
This sequence comes from Solanum tuberosum, assembly GCF_000226075.1. Taxonomy (NCBI): domain Eukaryota; kingdom Viridiplantae; phylum Streptophyta; class Magnoliopsida; order Solanales; family Solanaceae; genus Solanum; species Solanum tuberosum. The sequence continues at coordinate 2,036,178 of NW_006238983.1, read as the reverse complement.
CAATATGACACCATGAAATGATATGCCTCAGAATACCAAATACTCTCTCAATCGTATATACATGATACTCCTCGAAATACATCGAGAGTTCATGACCCATGGGGACTCGCAGGTCCACAACCGACACAGACGATCTCCACTGTCTGTGCGGACGATCTCAATGCACTATCATAAATCAAACAAATTTCGCACGAACGATCTCCACGTGCCCAAGTTATAATCTTAACATCTCACCATCCCCAGCACGGACGATCTCCACGTTCCCATCTTATACTCAATCTCATGTCAATGCATGTGCACAATATGATTTCAATAAAGGGATGGTGCATCTCAATCAATTCTCAATATGACATGTAATCACCTCAACTATCACCAGTATACGGGTTCAATAAAGAAACCAATCACACATAATAAATCAAGTCAATAATATCAGCTAATGCCCATATGCTTGGCATTCTCGGATTACAATCTGTATTCTATAGTAATAAACTTTCCCTTTATACACCGGTACTCGTACCAATGCCCGTCACAAACAATTCTCAACACATCACACACAAACAATTAATCACACTGCCTTTTGTTACCCTTTTTTCATCATTAGAATTAATCAATGTGGACAAGTCAACCCATCACCAAGTCTCATTACCCCAAACACATATTACAAGGAAATACAAGAATTTAATACACTTAACAAGGATTTAGAAATTTACTTGCCTCAAATAGTCGAACAATCACTCCGAGACTTGAGCCTTCCCCTTTCGTTAGGCTTCCAAATCAATGCAATCTATTCAAGTACATAGTCACAATAAGATTCTGAAACTAACAACACTCATGTCACTATAGGTTTAGCCTAGACCCAAAAGCTTACCCAAATTTATAATTAAGTTCTTAAGTCTTGATGCCCATTAACTTGTCAATTCTTCCAATTCCTTCAAATATCGTAAATCTAATGGCATTCACAAAAATACGATACACCTAACAATTCAATTCCCCTAATCCCCCAAAATTGATAACAACAAAAAGGAGTAATAATAATAATAACAATAATATTAACACCGTTTCTTGTCCCCTAATTTCTAAGCCGCCATGAATTCACCACTGCCCCTTCAATCTAATACAACCATTATACTAATATAATAATAATAAGTATTGGTTACTTCCACTAAAAATTGTCAACAATAACCCATAAATACTTTCCCATCAATTTGAAAACCAACAATATTGCAGAAGATCCAATTCATTCCATACCCACTTATAATAATAATTCAATTGAAAGAATTGCAACTTAATAATATAATAACTATATATTGATTTCCTATGAAATTAAAAAGCAGAAATTTCCATCCACAGAATTGAGTATACCTGCACTCTCGTACTTCGCTCAACGCACGCCGCAGGTTAGTTTTCTTTCTGCTGCTCTTTATTTTCTTTTCTAAATTAAATATGTATTAAAACTAATAATTCCTACTAACCTATTTTATTATTTCAAACTTGGCCCACTATTATTAACAATAACCAAATTACCCGTAAATTAATTATCTATAGTTAAATGATTATTCAAAATTATCAAAAAAATGACTTTTTGGGTCCGGGTCATTACATTTAATTCAAAAAATAAATCTAAACCATCAATTCAGAATAACTAGTATGTGTTAAAGAAAGTTCAAGGTTAAGACGATATTTTAAAAAAAATGTCATCATCTAGTAATCTCAATATTTTACCACTAAATAAGAAATCAAAATATTTTTATATGCTTCAATTGGTTCAAATCTATTTTAAAGCGAAAAAACAGTTTGATCTACTCTACATATATAACATAATCAACTCTAAAGATTCTTCAAGGGACTTAGTGATTTCGTTATCAATATTTTCATCAAATTGTTTCTTACGAAAATCATATGTATATTCATGTCATATGCAATTTCTTTAGTAGAAATCATAGCACTCATAGTACATGTAATTTTTTTTTTTAAAAAACAACATATATAAGTAATTGTTTTATAAAAATGGGGTCCCCAAAAATATGGGGCCCCAAGCGATGGCTTTAGTGGCTTAGGGGTTAAGACAGCCCTGAGTGGACTTATGGGTTGTGTGGTATTGTTGATTGTATGTGTGTGCAGCGTGTGTGTCTGTGTTGTCTCTTTTCTTTTTTTTGTGTGTTGTTGGTGTGTTTGTGTGTATATATGTAGGTGTATGTGTAGTAGTACGTGTAGTTGGGTGTATATATGTAGGTGTATGTGTAGTAGTACGTGTAGTTGGGTGTATATATGTAGGTGTATGTGTAGTAGTACGTGTAGTTGGGTGTATATATGTAGGTGTATGTGTAGTAGTACGTGTAGTTGGGTGTATATATGTAGGTGTATGTGTAGTAGTACGTGTAGTTGGGTGTATATATGTAGGTGTATGTGTAGTAGTACGTGTAGTTGGGTGTATATATGTAGGTGTATGTGTAGTAGTACGTGTAGTTGGGTGTTTAGGATAGTGGGGTTGTGGTTAAGTGGCGGTGAGGGTAATGGAGGAAAAAGGGGTAATGTGAGGTGAAGTTGTGGGATATGGAAGGGTAAATGGGGGTTAATGGGGGTAAGGTAAGGTTATTTTTTATTTATTAGTGTAATATAATATAATATAATATAATATAGATATTATATAATTATATTTTAAACTAAAAAAAGATGAATAGCTAATAATAAATTATTATTAAGAAATATTAGTTTATTTATTAAATCTAAATTAAAAGAAAAATATATTTTTGTAACTTTTCGGTTTTTTTTTTAACCAATTAAAAATAAAATTTACCTTAAAAAGTGATTCTATTTTTTGTTGTTTTCAAATCTTTTAAAATAAACTAATTAAAATAAGATAAAAGTCAAAATATTTAATTTAGATTTATAAAAATATTTAAGCTCTAAAAATGGTGTAAAATTTTAAGTTCGGTAAAAAATTACGTATCTACAGTAATATATGTTGGTAATTGTGCCATTGTAATGCATGCATGTATGTGAAGGATGCAATATAGATCAAACCTAATGAAAATGAGTATGAATAAATAATTGTATGCCATGAATCAACACTTGATTGTGTGATTATAAGAATATAGATTGTGATTGTGGTATGTTGAATGGAACGGGTGTCATGTTCCGACACACTAACTGGAATCAGATTTCACGTACCGACATACATATGGGAACTGGTGTCACGATCCGACATACATATGGGAACTGGTGTCACGATCCGACACACTAACTTGGAACATGTATCACGATCCGGCACACTAACAACTTGGGTATGGGTTCCATGAGAGGATCATTGGCTTGTCATATATGTGTATTTTTGAGAACGTGAAATTGTGTATTGATCCTGAAATGATGACTGATATTGTATATGTTCGGTATATGCATGTTTTACTATGTTGTGATTACTTGTATATGTTTCGCTTATTTGAATAGCCACATGATCCTACTAGTACACTATGGTTGTGTACTGATATTGCACTTGTTCTTTCTTTGTTGAGTACAGGGCATTTTTAGGCGGCTACTGACAGACCTCGCTTAGGAGATCAGTGATCGACTTCGAATTCAAGGGTGAGCCAGTTCTTTCAGGCTGCCATGGGTCCTCTATTGTTTTAGTCCACTCTTTCGGACTTAGACTAGTTCTTTAGATAATCTTATGTTTAGTTTGGGTTGCACCCATTTTCGTAGACTTGTTGACCTTTTGGTACATTGACTTTCAGATCTAGGCGTTGTTTCCGCAATTGTTTAGTATCTTTTGACAAACTTTCGGAGTTTATGGGAACTCCATTGTTATTTCTGCATTTAAACCTGCTTCTGTATCTTTAAATGGTTAGTTTTTGGGTTAGCTGATTAGTATTAATGGTTCTCCTATCAGAGGGATAGTGTGGGTGCCAATCACGACGGTCTGGATCGTGACATTTGAATATTGAAATTTGAAATTCACCATTAACAATTTGACATTTTTACCATTGTTGCTATGTTTAAAGGGGACTTTTAGGGGAGAAAAGTAGTCACCATATTTGTGACCCCTTTTTCTCTCCCTAAAGGTTGTTTCTGTTTATGGCCTTCAACTATCAAGTCTCATGCTTTATATTCCTCAGATATAGGTAAGATTTTTCGTGTTTTTTTTAATTAAATGGGAGTTTGAAGAATCAATTTTGATGTATGTAAATGACTAATCTTGTTCAGAAAAATGGGCGGAGAATGAGCAGTTGAATTTGCCACCTTTTAAAGAATATGGTTTGGAGGAGTTGAAAGCTGCTACCTCAAATTTTCCCGCTAATAATATTGTCTCTGAACATGGAGAGAAATCCCCCAATGTTGTGTTTAAAGGTCGGCTTAATGGCAATGGCCGTTGCATAGCTATTAAGCGTTTCCAGTCGTCAGCATGGTCATGGTTTCGACGACGGTGGTGGAGGAGATCTCGGAGAGGGTGATGGCTTTGGTGGTGGTTTAAGTGAAGGTGTTGTTGGTGGAAAACAAAGTTGATTTGCATAAATGAAATGTGTTATATGATTAAGTGGGTCGGATCGGGTTAAAATTGGGTAATTTTAGTTGATTTGGGGCTTTTCATCCAATTGAGGAGCATAAATGATGAAATTAGTAACGACATGGGTAAAAATAACTTCATTTTAATGGTAAGTGCATAGTCAACCAATAAAACAAAATTGAATGATACTTTTTTTACCCTTTTCTCTTTATATATTTGAAAATTACATAAAAAGATGCTATAAATCACGATAATTAATAATTTACAATATTTAAAAGACATAAAAAAATCAATTGATTTTCGAAATTCTATCAGTGTCACATAAAATGGGACAGAGGAAGTAAGATGAATTATTTGAAAATGACGTAAAAACTACTATAAATCTTAATAATTATCAGCTTGAAATATTTTAAAAACATATACTAAAAAAATTGATTGACTCTTGAAATCCTACCATTCAAGTTTAATTTTCTAAATTTCAAGTTCATAAATATACTACTCTATTGTTCTAAAGTTCAGTCTTATAATTAAGTTGATAAATCCTATAATTTAAGTTTTCTAAAGTTCAATCTAGGTTCATAAATCTTACAATTTAAGTTTTCTATAGTTCAAAAAGTAAGATACAAAACATATAATTTAAGTTTTCTATAGTTCAAAAACTAAGATACAAAACATATCATTCATGTTTTCTAAAGATCAAGTTTATAAGTTGATAAATCTTACAATTCAAGATTTCGAAAGTAGCTTAGTTCATAAAGAATACAATCCATCAAGATTTCTAAAGTTCACAAACTAAGTTAAAAAATCATACAATTCAATTTTTCTAAGTTCAAGTTCAAAAATCCTATATATAGTTAAAGTATTCTAAATTAGTTCAAGTTCATGACATTCAAGTTCTAACTTCTAATTAGTTTTAAAGTTCAAAAATCATAAAATCCTATAATTTTTCTAATTTCAAGTTCAAAAATCTCAAGAAAGTATATGTTTGAAGTTGCAAGTTCATGACATTCAAGTTTTAAGTTCTAATTAGTTCTATAGTTCAAAATTCATAAAAACCAATACTTTTTCTATTAGTTCAAGTTAGAAAATCCTAAAATTCAAGTATTCTAAAGTTCAAGTATGTCATTGAAGTTCTAACTTCTAATTAGCTTTAAAGTTCAAAAACCATATAAACTAATAATTTTTCTAAGTTCAAGTTCAAAAATCCTAAAATTTGAGTATTCCAAATTAAAGTTCAAGTTCAAGTTCATGACATTGAAGTTCTAACTTCTAAGTTATAATCAATTCTTCAGTTCAAGAATCATACAATTTTTCTAAGTTGAAGTTCAAAAATTCCAAAATTCAAGTATTCTAAAAGTTAAAGTTCATAACATTCAAGTTCTAACTTCTAATCAGTTCTAAATTTCTCAAATTCAAGAATCACACACAAACCAATAATTTTTCCAAGTTCAAATTCAAACATTCTAAAATTTTAGTATTATAAAGTTCATGACTTCAAGTTCTAAGTTCTAACTTCTAATTAGTTCTGAAATTCTAAACTTCAAAAATACTTCAATTCAAGCTAAACAATTCTTAATTCACAATCTAATTTTAAAAAAATCTCAATACAAATCAAAATTATATGTTCATAAACTAATCCAAAATCAAATTTACAAACTAACAATGTTAATAACCCAAATTGGACAAAAAAGATACAATAAACTAACATAGAAATAAAAAATCACTCAAATTAAAAAATAATCATAAAATTCAAAATCCTAACCATAATAATTAGTTGAGAGAATAGGAGTTTGGAGGGAGGAGGTCGGCAGCGTGCTAGAGGTGGGCTATTGGTGGCGAGGTGAACGGAGGCGAGAGAGTCAACAATGGTGGTGGGGAGGGGTGGAGAAAGTTAGAGAGAAGAAGAGAGGAGAAAATAGAAAAATGGGTGTCTGCCGTGTAAAGTGTTTGATCAATATTTTGACCAAAAGCGACGGACAAAGCGATGTTGTTCATGGCTTCTTTTTTTAAGGAAAAATAATAATTAAATTTTAATTATAAACGACAGACGATGTCATTATAATGTAATAAATTCATTATATGTTTAATTAGAAACAACGAACAATGACTTAACTGATAATAAATAGATAAAAATTAATTTTATATATATATATATTTGGCGCAAAAAAACAACAAAATGACAGACAAAAAGTTACGGTTTCATTGTATGCTAAAAGTTTTTTTAAAGAAATCAAAACGACGAACATTGTCAAAAATTGGGTCGCTTTTTCAAGAGATGATGTGTCACGTCCTTAGTCTTCTACTAAGCACACGTTTGACACTTGACAACTTGCTCACGTTCTTGCACCACTTGCTCATGATTTTGTTATGCCAAGTTAGCCTAAGATTTTAGGAATCGCTAAGAGAATGAAAGAAAGAACACAAGAGGATTGTTAAGAAGAATTGTGCAGAGAACTTTGATTGATTTTTGCTTGATGAATTTACAAATGAATGTTCCTCTATTTATACTACTAACTTTGGGGCGAAAGTGAAAATAATAATAATTACATAAGTCCCTACATATTTACTAAATAGTCAATTTTTCTAGAACTCTCTACATGCCTAGAATTTTCTAAGGACCTTCCATGTACATTCTATATTCTAGGTTCTACCATGGGAAATCTCATATTTCTCTAGAATATTCCATTTAAGGACTAGCCTTCTTCCTATGTAAACCCTCCATATGGGCAACTTTGTGTCATGTGGAATTTACGTGGCACTTATGTGGAGTGATGACACAACGGACCGTCACACTCTCCCCCACCCGATGTTGCAATGACCACGGTACATTGCTTCTGCTTAAACTCTAAAATCATATTTTTGAATAGCCCGAGTCCTCATATTGTTCCCAAGATACTTCTTCCAATTATTTTCCTTTCCAAGTGGAACACAACAATGACTTTCTATCTCTGCCTTCATCAAAACTTGTAATGGTTTCCAAGAACATTAGCTCCTCTTTCTTGAGCCCATTCGCAAGTTGTATAGCCGAAAGTTATGCTTGATTCTGTTTATGTGGTATAGTTATTATAGGCACCATGCAAGATCCTTCTCGTTCCATGACCCAGAGACAATGGAGGTAGGGTTCAATCAATGTAAGACACTATGTGAAGAACTCTTGCCCTAGAATAATATAAAAAATAACCATCTTTGTAATGGAAAAGTTTGTCATACCTTTCTAGTAGCCTAATTTCACACCAACACCACTAGCAACACCATGAACATTTTGAGGATCAATGCACGGTCTTGACACGAGAAGTAGTTGGAGCATGCTTCAACTCTAGTCTCTTCGTTGCAGTCTCGGTCATAAAATTATGAGTTGCTCAGTGTCTACCAATGCACGAGCAAGTTTATTGTTTATCATAAGGTCAACGTACTGATTTCTATTCTTGTTAACTTGGCTAGTTGAACTTGTGATGTTCCAATAGTCTAGTCACTCCTAATTGAGTTGTGACCAAACTCTCTCCTTGCACTTGCTCCTTCTTTCCACACACGATAGTGCTAAAACTCTTTAAGTCAGAACAATCCTTGAAGCTATGTGGCTCACTACATATGTAGTATCCCTTTCTCTCGGACTATGCTTTCTTTTTCATGTAGCTCTGACGATCAATTGACTTATTATTATCGAACTTGGGGTATCTTTAGTCTTGTGTTGTTGTTGATATACTTCATTGCTTAACAAAAGTCTCTTCCATCCTTAGAAGTGTCATCCTTTGACTTAGCGCCTCTATCTTTATCATACTTCTCATTCTTGAAATCCATCAAAGACTCGGCTTCCACTATGGCTTGGTCTACATCAATGACTTGTCGGCGTTACAATTCCTACTTAGCCTAATTCTAAAACCCGTCCATAATGTGGAACAAAAGATCATGTTGGTGAGGTTGGGAATTAGAAGTGTAAGGGCTGTGAACTCCTTCACGTAGTCCCAAATGCTCCCCGTGTGCTTCAACTCCTTAATTTTTCTTCTTGCCTTGTACACAACATAATTTGGTAAGAACTAATGTTTGAACTCGGCCTTAAATTGATCCCATGAGCTAATAGTGCACAAACGTCTCTCAACATCATCCGATTTACGTCTCCACCAAAGCATAACTGTTTCTAACAAGTACAACACTGCAGTGTTGATCATGGGATCATCGTCCCTTACATTTTCATTTTGAAAATAGTTCTCCAAGTGCCAAAGACAATTCTCTACTTCTTGTGCATCAAGAACCCCTTTGAACAATGGTGGCTTGGGAGCCTCAATTTGTGCCTCCCTCGTCACGATAATATTTCTGGTGGTCTGAGTCATGCCAGTGTTGACCTGCTCTTCGAGTGCCTTTATCTTTGTATTCATGGCATCAATAGTGCTCAACGCATCCATGAGACTTCACTCTAAGGTAGCGATGGTCTGCCTTATCTCTATCTTAGTATGCTACGTCCATCCATGTCACTTCGGATGCTCTCGATCTCCTCAAGACTATGTCCCTCAAGAACGCTTAAAGTGCTCTCTATCTTCCTCAAGCATTGGCCAAATATATTGACTACATCCATTCTCATATTAACTTTCGTGACCCACTCTCTACCGAGCGAGACTTCCTCGGACAGTACATGCACATCATCCTCGCTCACCTTAGTGGTAGAATGTTATTGGGATGTAAGTCCTTCATTTGGCTTAACCTTGAGCATCACCTCTTGGTTCTTGTTGGCGACATTCCTCTTTTTGCCATGACCCTTCTTGCCAGTGGTATTCTGGGTGAAGTTGGCTTGGGTGTTAGAAGCATTGATTCCTCTGTTGTTTGTTATTTTCTTAGATGCACCCTGCTCCGATACCACTTTATCATGTCCTTAGCTTTTACACGTGCGACACTTGACAACTTGCTCACACTCTTGCACCACTTGCTTTGGATCTTGCCATGCAAAGTCAGCCTAAGATTCTAGGAATCGCTAAGATAATGGAAGAAAGAACACAAGAGGATATTGTTAGGAAGAATTGTGTAGAGAACTTTTATTGATTTTTCTTTGATTAATTTACAAATGGATGTCCCTATTTTTATACTACTAACTTTGAGGCTGGCGTAAATAATAATTATAACATAAGTCCCTACATATTTACAAAGTAGTCCTTTTCTATAACTCTCTACATTCCTAGAATTTTCTATGAACCTTTCATGAAAATTCTATGCTATTCTAGGTTAACTACCATGGAAATTCTCATATTTCTCTAAAATATTTCATTGAAGGACTAGCCTTCTTCCTATGTAAGCCCTTCACATGGGCAACTTTGTTCCATGTGGAATTTACATGGCGCTTATGTAGCGTGATGACATGGCAGACTGTCACACACTATCCATCGTTTTTTACTCCAGGGGTTTTGAGCACTTTTTAGTAGTGGAACATCAAACTTATATATATGAGTTATCTTAGTTTATTTATGTATTATAACATCTCCTTTGTCCATTTCATAATCATTATTGTGCTAATTTAGTACGCGGCTTATAGATATGATTGAAGCTATATCTACTTCATGGTGTTTTTGGAAAATGATGAAAGAAATAATAGCTCTCTAGACTGATTTAGACCACCGCTGATGGTATGTTTTCATGTCCGATCAATAGATATAACGCCTAATACTTATTTGGCTATGAATAAGTGAGTTCTCACATTTGATGAATTAACTTAGAGAAGAAATTTCTTAATGATAATAGTTACTTACAGACAGAGGCGAATCCAGGATTTCAAGAAAATGGGTGCACCATTGCTTTAGAATTTTTTTTATTTTTTTTTGAAAAAACGAGTGTTATTAGTTACTAAAAAAAATTGAAGTGAATTGTGGCTGACTGGGATTGAACTCAGGACCTTGGTGTTAAAATCTAGCTGTCAAACCAGTGAACCATCCAGCGACTTTAGGAACAGGTTCAACAAGTGTTTATTTAATAAGTTCTTTAATAATTATACAAGTAATATATCGAGTTTAGTCGGAGGACCACGGGTTCGGGTGACCCAATTTTTACACATAAATTCGCCACTGCTTACAGACTAATACAGTGATGGAAATATTGAAATACATAGTAACAAACAAACCTTTCTGAGATGACATAGAAATGAAAATAAAATAAAATTGTGAACTGTTATGACTTAAAAATAGGCTAATGCACGGCACGAAGTGCGAGCATATTTACTAGTACTTGAATAGAACTAGAGCATTCTGTCTGAAAGCGAAGGCAGCCTTCTAAAGAAATTCAAAGCCGGGGAAGGCATTCTATCCCTAAATATGGGATGGCGGAGGTAGTAGAAACCAAAGGCCATAGACACCATTTTAGATGGTACTAAGTATAAAATGAATGCCACGACAAAGCATAGCCCAATAAATATCCCTGTGGCTCGAGGGTCACGCCAAGTTACCAATGCTTGCACTCTCTCCCCTTGTGTTGCGAAATCTCCCAAGATTGTCTGAACCCATGCCCCAAGCATGCGCAGTTTATCATATCTGGCTCGTACCAATTCATTTGGTCTAGTGCAAGGCAATCCATCAAACTCTTCATCAAGCTCATCTCTATCTAGTGACTCTGCCAGTGAGATCTTTGGATCAAAGTGGGGTAAAGTATCTCGAGATCTGAACCTATAATTCCACGCACCAATCACAAACACATAGAAGGCAAATGTAGGTATGATGAGGTCAGGAAACCACAAAAGCATCACCAAAAGTGCATGCACAAGTAAAGTTGCAGTCGGATTCTTCCAGCCACGTGTGTCATCCACCCATTTGACAATGTCAATTACCCCAGCTATGACATTAATGATCCTGAACCAATTTGCACGAACTTTTCTCATGCTGAATGAATGTGAATCAGCATCAAGCATGTAAGTCACAACCTCACGCCTAAGAGGCGGCTCCGATCTTGTCAAGTGGCTCGCTACTATTTTGACAGCTGCAATCCTTAAACTATCTTGTTGAACCATGCCAAGGGGCTTTACATGATGCATCATGGGTAGCAATGGTTGTGAATAGACATGTAAGAAATCAAGCGTTGGTGTGGCACGTATAAATCTCACTGCTAATTCAATTTCCCCCATTTTCTTCAAACCAGCTTGTGATAACAAAAGTAATGGGAAAGTATTTTTGTACACCTTCCCTGTTGTCAATGTAGAAATACGCACACGCACCTTACCAATCCGAAAATTTGGCCTCATGCACTCATCTGATTCGAATACTACTTCCGAGCAGCCATCAAATACTCCGATAGTCAACACAGTGGATGGATCATAAACTCTCCAAGTGTACTGCTCATTCCACCTAGGTTCTAAACTATCTGATATGGTACGAGTGCGTACCCACTTGTTACCATATTTAGCAACTGCATAAGCATCCGTAGACCCCTTGTCTTTCATGGGCAACAGATTCTTGCATCCAATAATCCCTAATTCAACAGTCCCAATTGGTGCTTTCCATAGTTGCCTTGCGGTTGGACGATAATCACTACAAACATGGGCTGCTTCGTCCATCACATGATATCCACCATCAAAACAAAGGCGCAAGTGGACTCTACCTTTGTAAATTCTCCTCTCTTCGTTAGGATCTTCAAATGTGAACCATCTGGATGCCACCTTACGGTCATCCACTCGACGCTCAATTGTGGTGAGCGGTATGCTAGCAACTGCAAGGACAGTTTGGTCTTTCGCAGTCCTGTCCGTTTCTATTAGGAAAAAAAGCAGGCAGTGCTCAGTAAATGGTTCAGCTGCTACGAAGACCAAGTCTTCGTTCCAAGATGGAGATCCAATACTAGTTGTGGGGATGGATTTGGTCTTTTGAACTTGGAGTCCTAATTGGGCTTTGATGTGATATGATGACTCCTTTGAATTATGTGTCAATTGGGAAATGTCTTGTGCCTCTATTACTGATGATCTCAGATACCACAATTTAGGTGATTGATATACCTTAGATTTAGAAGCAGGATTACCGGCAGTGTCGGTCTTCCAGGCTTCAGGGAATGAATCATCAGCTTGAGTCCCAACCCAAGTAGCAAGCATAAGATCACCTCTATGAGCCCCACCTCCTTCAAGCCTATACCATTGAGGAGCCAAAGGACTATCAGGTGGGTCACGTAGGGGGATCTCACTCACATCAAAGCAAATGCCACCTAGAAATACATGTCCTGCCACGTCGGATGTAGGATCAAATGACTTGGCACTTGAAGGGTCCCACACTGAGACTTCTAAGAGGGAGGAAGAATCAGGTGCATCTCGACCGAAAGCAAAAGTTTGGTCCCACTCAAACAACACTGTTTTCCGGGCTGGCTTTGATACAACATGGCTGCCGGAAACAACAATTTTCACAACGGGGCAGTCAACTGTGGGTAGTGATTGAGCTTTTACAACTCGAACGAACAGGTAATGCATTTTTTCAACAAGATCAAATGAGGACGGTTCGATGGGACCTGATCCAGCATCAGAGAAGATGACTGATGAAGCACGACTAATTGGTCTAGGACCAGTGACAATATTAATATTATTGCTAACTTTTACTTCGGGTATAGATCCTAAAGATACAGATCTTTTCATGAGCTGAGTAAATTCATCCTCTTGTGGTGGATCCTAGGACCCGTGACAATATTAATATTATTGCTAACTTTTACTTCAGGTATGGATCCTAAAGATACAGATCTTTTCACCTGAGTAAATTCATCCTCTTGTGGTGGATGTGGATCCATTAAAACACTAGTAGGATTTTCCGCTTCTTTTGCAGGTGGCTCAGCTTCTACGGTAGTAGGATTTTCCACTACTTGTGCAGGTGGCTCCTCTTCTATGGAATTTGGCTTTTCACCTTCCGGTGCAGCTTCTGTTGGCTCAGCTGGTGGTGCTTGCTTAGGCTCCGCTTTGACTTGGAGAACAACTAATTGTTCGACAACATAAGTTTTCAAACCAATTTCACCAGAAATCCAACCGAACCAATATTTCTTCTCCAAATGGTAATAGATCAATGCTTCTTCACCTTTCTTGACAAACTGCGTAGCACTCAATCTGATCCTTCCGAGAAAATTATTCCTGGTTGTGGGGCCAATGGACTTGTCATGATAGACGTCAAGCTCGAGCATGTCCCCAAAAACATCAGAGGGTTTTCCGACATTGAATTCCAACATTTCATTCCACTGGGGGCTGAGATCACGAGTGACCGTCCTTGTCTTCCTTCTCTGGCCATGGAAATCGACAAGTACGTAAGGACTTGAAGTGCCATGGCCATCCTTGGGGAGGAGGTTCCGTGCCTCAATTACTTCTACTACTAGCTTTCTCACCGTGCCCATTTAATTTGAATAGTATTATTTTACAACTTGTGAACTATGCATGGAAGTGCAAGAAAGAGATTAATTTGTTTTAGTGAGCTTGTGTATACAATATTATTAAGCAGCACTAGTTGCAAACAAATGATGATGTAGTTGCTATTCTTCTCTTTCCCATGGAGAGATGATATGGAAAGGGTTAAAGTCAAAAAAAGAAGGTAACATGTAGGAAAAGAGAATCGGACAAGAGAAAAAGTGCTCAACTTCATGTGCAAGCACCTCTAACATACCTTTATTTGGTTCCTTACTAACCAAATTCTTCTTTACACACCAGATTTTTAAAAATATTTTGCCCATAATTTTTTCTGAGTCAAAAGCAACCTTTTGCTTTTCAAATCTATGACGTACTATAAATTAAATTAAATTTAATTTAAGTTCTATTTATTAACGGTGTATAGTTAAATCATTTATACGTAATTCTTGGCAAAATTTCTCTTGATAAACATGAATCATTATTAACCTAGCTACTATTATAGTAACTAGTTAAAATTCACTTATATTGTATGTAAGTTGTTTGTGATATAGCATCATCAAAATTAAAATGGAAAAAACATATTTTATTCTCTTTCAATGCGTAGTGTATAGTACTAAATCAAATTATTACATTTTATTATTTCTGAATAAGAAAAGAGTACTATCAATAATAGTCATAATGAACGAATAGTTCAAAGGGTGTGAGGTGGGGTGGATAAACTGTTGGGCGTTGCGTATTCATAAACTGAAGAACTAAACTTTCAATTCGATTAAGGAGGGCGTATGAGTTCTCTCCATATTTTGATAAGCCTACTAAAATCCCTCCCTTCTTAATCATTATTATTTCAATTGGATAGACAGCACTTCTCCATTGATGGATATAGGCAGCCCAAATCCTAATGACTTCTCAATACTGAATGGCAACATGTTAAATATTCTAGAGCTCTAACTTCAAGTTTCAAAACTTGCATTCCAAATGATCGAGTGCATTCAATTTCAATGACACAACTTTGCTTATTAACGGAAACGGCTATTAATCAAACTATAAAATTATGAAAAATATTAACTAACATTGCGTCCAGTGGCGGATCCAGGATTTTTGTTGAGGGGGTTCGAAGTATAAAGAAGTAAACACGTAAAAACTACAAGATGAAAAATCGAGCGAGATGGGAGGAAAATATTAATTTTAATCCGTTAAATTTAAATTATATTGTCATCTTGTGTTTAGGTTCTTCCTACTCTTACTCTGCTCCATCGACTTTTAAAATTTCTAGTGTTTTTTTTCCTTCTATTTTGCAGTATTCTACTTTTTTGAATTTTTTCCAAATTTTGAATTAGTGCACATTCAATCATATGTTACTTTAGAAACCATCAAGATTCTTTAGAAAAATGTAAAGATTGAGTTACTAATTCAATTTACTAGGTTAATCATTTGTAAAAAAATATTATGAACTAATCAAATAAGTTTAGTTTAGTTTTAATCTCTTTAAAATCAACTTGAAAATAGTAAGAAAGCGATACAATGAAATTAAGAGAAAAAAAATCAATTAAATAGATTTTATTAAAAGAAAATTCACAACTTTTAAATTTCGATTAAACTTAAATTACTTTATTTTATATAATAGTTTTCTAATTCAATTTTAAATTTAATAACAATTCATCATTTTCTCAAATAGTTTCTTTGAGTTAGTAAATGAGGAGAGTTATGTGGAAATAAAATGAGCAATATAAATAAGAAGAATAAAAGACAAAAATATAAAAATTGTGGCCGATAAATTTTAAAAAAGAAATAACATAAAAAGAAAAATAAATAAAAATAATACAATTTTAGATTGAATCCTAAAATAATGAGGCATTTTATAAGATATTCTAAGCCCAAAACCTAAGTCCATCTCAGCATTTTCAAAGAAAAATAAAAAAGTTAAAAATATTGCACTTATTGAGAATTGAACTCGAGACATCCAGGTCTAAAATAAACCCCCTAGCCAATGAGCCACAGTCCTCTTTAGTTGGTGAGGGGTTCATTTTACTTTCCATACGCTTAAAATCAGAAGTATACCTTATATATACAGTGTAATTTTTCGACGAGGGGGTTCGGGTGAACCCCCTAAGCTCCACGTAGGTCTGCCCTGATTGCGTCAATGGTCATGCACTCATGTTGTTGGCACCAAAATAATTAGGTGTCATGTAAAAACTAACAAAATAAATATCGAAACATCATAAGTATGAAGACAAAAGAAAAATATATCAAAAGATCAAACGTTTAACATGGTTTGGACTTTGATCAATCGACCTACGTCTACAAGAGGAGATAGACAATTCACTATATAAAAGAGAGTATAAACTATCGAGAGAAATAACCCCACAAATTCACTCGGAATAAAAAGAGGTACACACAAGTGCAAAGGTAACACTTTCTCACAAGTTCTCCCCCTACACAAAACTGTCAAAGCCCCCTAGTACCACATTAAAAATGCTACCAAGTTAGAAGAAACAAAATTTTATTTATAGAGTCATAAACATTTTTCTACAAGAAAAATGATTAGTCCATTTTATGTGACATCCTTTGACTTTACATAATATTTAAGAAAAAACGCAAGTTCTTGAAACTTGTGGTCTAAAACTATTTTTAAATATTTATGTGGCTGTAAA
Source organism: Solanum tuberosum (assembly GCF_000226075.1). Taxonomy (NCBI): domain Eukaryota; kingdom Viridiplantae; phylum Streptophyta; class Magnoliopsida; order Solanales; family Solanaceae; genus Solanum; species Solanum tuberosum. The sequence continues at coordinate 2,019,698 of NW_006238983.1, read as the reverse complement.
TTATTTCATTAAGGGTAAAATAGGAGTTTCAAAGTTAAAATATTTTTAATTATATTAAGGTAACATTCTTGTTGAGAAGGACTAAACAAAAAGGCGTGTCACATAAAATGGGAGAGAGGAAGTGTGAAGACTTTATGTTTTCTGTTAGAAAAAGAAAAATCAACTATGATAGGTAGGAAACTCATAAATACCCAACATATGTATGTAGTTTTGTTTATGTTGAAAGAAGCCTCAAATGGTGTGCTTTATAAAACGCGTAACAATTGCATGTTTGGAAGATAGAAAAATGAAAATAAAAGAAAAGAGTTACCATGCATCTGCGCTAATGCTACTTTTTCTGCCATCGCTGGTTGATTTGAGGGGAAAAAAATCTACTACCACTACAACTTTTTCTTAGGGTGAAGATTCCCTTTTGCTTTATAATGAACAATATCCACCAAGGAATGGCTAGCTTTTGACCAAGATGACATTCTTTTGTCTCGCCGACCACGTGTTGGTCAGCACAACACAATCATCTTTCTAGTTTTTCTTTCTTTCATGAATTCGAAAAGAGATAAAAGGTAAAAAACATATCAAACAACATATTTCTTTTTTAGTTTAGACTTTCGTATCAAACTATTACTTATTAGTTTGAGAAACGATATTGCTCTATCTCTTTTATTACACTTTTATCATTATGATGTGTGTAATTAATATACTCTCTCTTTTATTTTAAAACAAATTTCACATCCCATTTCATATGGAAAGAAAACATTTCGTTCTGACACAAATTAAATAAACTATTAGTATTAGTTAAAGTAAAAGATTAAAGTATTACTATAAAAAAATTATAAAATAAAATACAAAATATTTTTCTTACCTCACTCCACTCCTTCCTCTCACAGTATTCCACCAATCCCAAATTTTTAGTTTTTTTTTTTTTTTAATAAAAGTTTAAAAGAAATTCTTATTTCATCCCCCCATTCCTTCCCGCTTTCAATTTTTTTCTCGTTTTGTAATACATACATACATATATATATATATATAGTGTGTGTGTGTGTAAGAACACATGCCCATAGTGATATGTCTACGGAAAGGTTGTGGTCATCAAACAAGCAAGTCCTCCAGGAATTATGGCAAGTGGTCACATTTTTTTTTACTATTAAAAGGTATAATATATAGTCCATAATTTTGCTAGCATGCGTTAAAATAGAGACATATTATATACATTGCATGCAATTAGTGAAGTCTCCAAATTACTTGTGTTGCATGTCATATCATATAAATTTTGCTTTTTATTAAAGTTATAATCATACAAATATGATTTTTCTCGGACTCTATGGAGGTAAGTAGTTTATTCGAGAAAAGGAGAAAAGGAACTTAAGTTTTAACACAAATTTATATATGTTAATCAGGTAGTTACGTTGATGAAGCAAATTGAGAATCCAAGACTTAGCCACACTTGTAGGGAGCAGAACAGGATAGCAAACATATTAGCTAAAGAAGGAGCAAAGACCGAGCTTTTGGGTGACATAGTTCATTTGATAGTTCTTCCTTTGTTTGTTATTGATGTATTTACGACGTACAAATTAGGAACTACTTTTGCTGGAATCATTACATAATAGTAAAAGTAAACTTGCTTAATCTAGTGTGTGTATATATATATATATATATATAATTATTTTTTACTTGACGCAAGAATTTTGTTAAAATTAAATTTTTATTTCTATTATAAAATGAGAAAAATGTAAAAAGATAAAAATAAATTAAGAGCAGAGGGTTAGACAAAGTGGGGTAGAATTTTATTTTTAAAATAATATCAATTTTTTTAGGAAGAAGTGGGAGAGGGGGTGAGGTCTGAATTTTTTAAAAATATTTTATTAAAAAATTTTAAAAAATAAAAGGTTAAGGGGATTGTCGGAGGGGGGCGGGGGGGAGATGGTGGAGTGGGGTGAGAAAAATATATTTTATTTTTTAAAAAAAAATATTATTATTTTTAATTTTTCTTTTGGATGATAATACTTTAATCTTTAGTTTTTGTCTAATATTAATGGTTTATTTAATTTTGTCAACGTGGAATATTTTATCCATGTGAAATGTCATATGGCAAGATTTTTTCAAATAAAAAAGAGAGTCTATTACATACATCACTGATGTTTGTTTCTCAAACTAATAAGTGATAATTTTGGTATGAAACTCACACTCTCAATAGTTTGTAGGAAAACAAAGTATTTGGGAAATTTTTCTCTTGTGTATTCATCGTTGTGCAAAACCATATATATATACAAACTAAAAGAAGCAAAAAGAAAGTTCTACCCTAACTAATTCATAGTTGTCCCTTTTCCTATTGGCTATGCTAATAACAAACTTTTATTCTCTAGATATATTTACAAAATATGGATAAGAGAAAATATAAGATGGGCTGAGGAGGAAAATTCTGAATGTGGCCCATATTATTAATTCCAAAACGAATGTCCATAAACTTGGGCCCAAACATTATGAATTAGTTGATGCATCTTTGGATTTCTTCTTCACAGATGAGGATGGAGAATCATGTTCAACAACCCCCTCAAGTTGGAAGGGTGCGGAAAACCCCCCAACTTGCCAAGTAAGTGATGATGGGGAAAGCCGTGAAGCAGTTTAGTGAAGATGTCAGCCAATTGAGATGTGGAAGGAAGGTAATGCAAAGAGATGAGACCAGCAAGAAATTGCTGCCTGACTAAATGACAATCAAGTTCCATGTGTTTGGTCCCCTCATGGAAAACTGGATTTTTAGCGATATGAATAGCAGCTTGACTATCTGAATGGAGAGGGACTGGAAGTGATGGAGAATTAGTGAGGTCTGATAATAAACGAACAACCCAAGTGATTTCGGCAACAACTAGACGCATTGATCTATATTCAGCTTCAGCAGATGAAAGGGAAATCAAAGGTTGTTTCTTTGATTTCCAAGAAATTGGAGTACCTCCAAAACTGATGAAATAACCACTGAGAGAGCGACGAATCTCCGGACATGAACCCCAATCAGAATCGCAGTAGGCTTAAAGGTCAAATACAGATGAAGATTTGATGAGAAGACCAAGACCAGGGTTGCCAGGAAGATAACGAAGACAGTGAAGAGCAGCCTGATAATGAGGCATGCGAGGAGATTGCATGTATTGACTGAGGTGTTGCACGGCAAAAGAAAGATCTGGTCGAGTATGAGTCAAAAAATTGAGCTTGCCGACAAGTCTTCGATAAACAAGCGGATCAGAGAAAGTATCACCAACATCGGCACGAAGCTTGGTGGAAGGCTCCAAAGGAGAAACAACAGGTTTCTTGTCAAGACAGTCAAACTAAGAAAGGAGATCATGGGTGAATTTTCTTTGAGTCACAATCAACCCCTGTTCTTCTTTGATCAATTCCAATCCAAGAAAATAATGAGCAAGGCCTAAATCTTTGATTTGATACTCGAAATGAAGAAAAAACTTTAAGGAAGATATTTCGTCCAAATCATCCCCAATAAATAAAATGTCATCAACATAAACAGCGAGGATGCAAATACCAATAGATGTCGTCTTGAAGAACAAAGAATAATCATTCAAAGAATGATGAAAACCTTTGAATTGAAGGGCGGCAGTGAGCCTGGCATACCAATGACGAGAGGCCTATTTTAACCCATAAAGAGACTTATTGAGTTTACAAACTAGATTAGAACCAGAAACCTGTAAACCAGCAGGAATCCTCATATAGACTTCCTCTTGTAAACTACCATGGAGGAAAGCATTGTTGACATTCAATTGGAACAAACCCCAACCCTTTTTAATAGCAACAGCTAGTAGACATCTCACAGTAGTCATCTTGACCAAAAGATAAAAAGTCTCTGTATAATCAATGTCTGCCCTCTGAACATCAACCCGAATCACAAGACGAGCCTTATACCTCTCAATTGAACCATTTGCTTTATATTTTACTTTATAAACCCATTTAGAAGGTAATGCTAATTTTTCGAGTGGTAAATGAACCAAATCCCAAGTGTGATTGAGTTGCAAAGCCACAAATTCCTTTGCCATAGCATCCTGTCAACAAGGTTGTAAAGAAGCTTTCGAAAAAGAAGTAGGTTCGGGAATATGAGCAACATAGTTTAAAAAAGATTGATTGGAGGGAGATAAGGAAGAAAAATGGAGGATAGAAGGAGTGAGAGGAACTGCAAAGCAGGCAGAAGAAACATTAGTGAAAGAGACAGAATTACATATATAATCTGCAAGACGAATATGAGGGTGAGAAAGCCGAAAAGAATGTCGAATGGGAGGAGGAGAAGGAAAAGGAAGGGAGAGGAGAAGGAGAAGAGGAGGAAATAGGAACAGCGGAAGAAGGAGATGTGGGAGGAGGAACATGAGGTGTAGCTGACTGAATGGGATTAATATCTGGATGTAGAGGAGGAGGAGAAGGAAAGAGAGTAGATGGAACAAGTGAAGATGAAGAGATAGAAGAAAACGAAAAAGAGAAAGGAAAAGATGATTCATGAAACTTGACATCCCTGGAGATAAAAATTCTTTTAGTAGTAAGATCTAAAAGCTTGTACCCTTTTTGATTGAAAGAATAGCTAATGAAGACATATTTGGAAGCTTTAGGGTCATGTTTGGATCTGGAATGAGGTAAGGTATACTGTCATAACAAAGGCAACCAAATGATTTAAGAAGATGATAGGAAGGTGGTGACTGAAAAAGTATCTCATAGGGTGACTTGAAAGTGAGGACCATTGAAGGAAATCGGTTGATTAAATAAGTGCTTCTTAAGAGACATTCCCCCCAATAAGATAAAGAAAGATGAGATTGAAAAATTAAAGCCCGACAAGTTTCCAAAAGGTGTCAATGCTTTCATTCAACAACTCCATTTTGTTGTGGTGTGTAGACACATGTTGTTTGGTGAATTATTCCATGAGAAGAAAGGAAATCAGAATTGGACGAGCTGGAGCCTAGTTCTTTGGCATTATCAGATCTGATAATTTTAACTTTCTTCTGAAATTGCCTTTCAACAAGAGTTAGAAATTGTTTGAGAACATGGAAAGCGTTACTGTTGATCTTAAGTAAATAGGACCAAGTTCCCCTATATAATCATCCACAATGGTGAGAAAGTATCTAAAGCCATCATGGGTAGGAACTTTGTAGGGACCCCAAGTATCCACATGAATCAAGTCAAAAATTGCATGAGTGGAAATAGTGCTAGAAGTAAAAGGCAATTTAGATTGTTTAGCTTGGGCACAAACATCACACAGAAAAGGTAAAGTAGTCAATGAAAAAGTAATAGGGGAATTGGAAATATTCTTCATATTAGAAAAAGGCAAATGCCCTAATCTTTGATGCCATAGGCTTACATTGTCAGTGTTAAAAGTAGAGGAAACAGAAACGCCTAAACCATGAGAAGGAAAATTACAAACAGACTTAGACAAAGAACTACTAGCTGAAACATGACAAGATGAGACTGGAACCAAGTTGGACTAGATAGGTGCTGATTTGAAAATGTAAAGACCATCTTGAACTTCACCAAGAACCAGTGGGCTCTTCATAGAAGGGCCCTGAAAAACAGCACCAGAAGAGGAGAACGTTAGCATACATTGAAATTGAGAGGTTAATTTGTGAACAGAAAGAAGATTGAACTTAAAATCAGGAATAAAAAGAACATTGGCAATCACAAGATTAGGCAGAATATGAACATTCCCTTTATATGTCACTTTGAGTTTGTGAGAATTTGGCAGATTAACATACATAACAGTAGGCAGATGAGTTACATTAGACAAGAGTGAATAATCAAAAGTCATGTGGTCGGATGCCCCTGAATCAAGTATCCAAGAATCATAAGTACTGAGGTGAGAAGAAACTAGGATTGAAATGAAGCGTAAAAATACCAGCACAATTGGCAGATGCATTGACATCAGGAGATTGATCACCTTGCACATTACTAGTGCTATGAGCAACAAACTTATCTTTCTTGGACTTGGTAAACTTAAAATTAGGAGGGAAACCAATCAACCTATAACATTTGGAAACCTCATGATTGGTTAGCTTGCAGTGAGTGCAGAAGAGTCCAGTTTTGGGTTTGTCAAACTGAATCCTAAACCTCCCATCCTAATTTCCTGAAAAATTTTGAGCATTGTTGAACCTTTGATTATGTCCAACCTGCTGATGTGACACCGATAAAGCACCATGAAAAGGGCTAGATTCCATATGCACTTCTCTTTGCTTTTCATCTTGAATGAGCAAAGAGTATGCCTGACTGACTGAAGGCAGAGGATCCATCATAAGGATACTACTCTTAACTCTTGAGTAAGAGCTATTGAGTCCCATGAGGAACTGAATCAACCTCCCATCCTGATGGGACTTGATGGTTTTTATTTTGCCTCCATAAATACACGCACAGGAACAATGATCGAGAGTAATGAAAGCATCAAGCTCATCCCAGAATTTCTTAATTCTAGTAAAATAGCCCGCTATATCAGTGTTACCCTGTACTGCATCAGAGAGTTCCCTTTGAAGCTGATATAGTTGAGCACCATTGCAGTGTCCAAATCTAGCTGATAGATATTTCCATATTTCTTTTGTAGTTCTGGAGTAGAGGACATATTCAGCAATGTCCTTGGAAAGAGAGTTGAGAATCCATGAAATGACCATGTCATTACATCTATCCCAAAGCTTGTGAGTAGGATCGGAAGGCAGAGGCTCAGCTAGACTGCCATCGATCAGTCCAGGTTTGTTTTTGGCTGACAAGGCAATGACAAGAGCATGATTCCAGCCAGCATAACCCTTACCATCGAAAGGAGAATCAACCAAGAGCATTCCAGGGGAATCAGAAGGATGAATATAGAAGGGACTGGCAGAGTCAATGAGAGTGCTGGACTGAGTGCCTGGTTGGACTTCTGATGAAGAAGAAGTATCAACCATTGCAAGGAGAAGAGAAAATCAAGATTAGACGAAAAACTGAGAGGGAAGAAATGGAGAAGAGAGCACTTATGGCTCTGGTACCATGTAGGAAAACAGAGTATTTGGGAAATTTTTCTCTTGTGTATTCATCGATGTGCAAAACCATATATATATATACAAACTAAAAGAAGCAAAAAGAAAGTTTTACCCTAACTAATTCACAGTTGTCCCTTTTCTTATTGGCTGTGATAATAACAAACTTTTATTCTCTAGAGATATTTACAAAATCTGGATAAGAGAAAATATAAGATGGGCTGAGGAGGAAAATTTTGAATGTGGCCCATATCATTAATTCCAAAACGAATGTTCATAAACTTGGGCCCAAACATTATGAATTAGTTGATGCATCTTTGGATTTCTTCTTCACAGATGAGGATGGAGAATCATGTTCAACATAGTTCAGATATGAAAGTATAAAATAAAGAATAATTTAGGTGTGTTTTTGACACTTATCTCATTAAAAAATTAAAAAACTTATTTGACAGATTATGAAACGAATAATGAAATCCAACTTTATTGCTGCTTATGATTTACTCTTTTCCTCTAAAATAAATGATGTGGTTTCAACGGGGGTATCAAACTTAGTTATGTTATGTTTGATTTCAAACGTTTATTATTTAACTAGTTTCGCTATACATACGTAGTACACGCATGACAAGTTAAAAAACACCTATTATTCTAAACTAGGAAATATATCCGTGCTTCGCGAGGTAAATTAATCAATTTAGAAAATATTTCTAAAGTTCAAATTTTATCTAACAAATATGATAAAACTTTTCACGTCTATGCATAAAAACTAGTTAAAAATATTCCTGAAATCTTTCTTATATAATTTTGTTATTAAAATTAGAGTTAGATGAATGGTATTCTTTTTATTATTATATCTTCTTCAAAAAATGAAAATATATAAAAATATTTTCATTTTTAAATACAGTATTTGTGTATGTGATTCTAATAGTAGTAGGTTTGTTTCTTTCATAAGATATATGGCATATTTGTTTTCCAAAAATTTCCTTCATTAAGAATAAAACATTAAAAATAAATGAAACTAAACATATAAAGGGAAAAAAGAAATATAAGTACCCACTAAAATAGAATCGCTTCTCTTCAATTAGACGGTTAAAACTTAAAAGGTATTTACTACAACTTCTTTTGATTATAAAGATTAAAATTTTGAAATAATATTTTTCCTTTATTTAATAATAAGTATTTAAAACTCTTTTCTTAGTTATTATCCTATGATCAAAATTAAGTCAACTAACAGTGTCTTTCTCTAAGCTTATATATAAAAAGTATTATAAATTATAATTTTACTCATGTATTTTTCAATATGAGTAAGAAGATATATATTAACAAAATTTTAATCGAAATTTATATTATTTGACTCTTAAGAAAGAACGAATTAAAAAGAGAGAAAAAGATTTTAAAAAGTGAAAAATTAGATAATAGGAATAGTACAATAGGAATATGATATGACCTTGTTACAAATATATCCAAGATATAATATGGATTAATGGATAAAATCTTCATGTATTTATGCATAATAATTTAATTATTTTCTCAAATTAGTTCGAAAACTTTGCATATCACCTATTTTATAATTACTTAAGTTCATAGCTTAGATTTTTAAAAATTTGCAATTACAAACTTTTCTAATTTTTAAATTTAAAAGTAGATATTCTAACATTAAAAAATATTTGTTAATATAACTCACATCTTATGTAAAAAAAAATATAGATTACAAAGTAAAAGGAAAAAAAAAATTAAATCTAACTTTGTAAAATATTCAAAATATGAAATATTTATCCTCTACTAATTTATAATCCGTAAAATTTAAAAGGGTTAAATATGTATTGATGAAGAACAATGTCACAAAATTTTATAAGCCTCAACTTGTTCAGTAAGAAAACTTTTAGCCAAAAGTAACGTACCCCTTCTCTAATAGCTTTCAAGAAATATTGTCTGCTTCCTCATAACTTTTCTCAAATTCATATTTTTAAAATCTTCATACTATTTCAACATTTATATGAATCGGAACAATTTAATTAATTCAAATAATAGAAGAAAATTCTTAGACATTCTTAGTATAATTTGTAAATATACACATTTCTCAATGAAATAAATTTCTATTATATTTATGAAGAATGGACAATTAGATCATTTCAATGATGAAAATTTTAATATAAATAAAATAATGATAATTCACAAGGAGACTATAATTAGTTGGAACTTGAAAGCCATATATTAACAAATAATTGATACATATACTAAATAAAAAAAAAGGATCAAAATTCACATGTTCTTTCCTTATTACGCATCAAATCATTTATCCAAATTCATTGAGATAATTTTTACAAGAAAACTGCTTTTTAAAGACCAACATATAGTGATAGTGTTATAATCTCGTCCCTAAAAATATACTAATAGGGACGAAGTTTATTTCTGGTCCCAACTTTAGCAAAGACTTCTGATCTGGTCGCTAAAAGAAAACAAATCTCGTCCCTATATCTAGCAAAGTAAAAGAAACAAAATAAAAGTACTTATAAATAGGGCTGGGCATTCGGTCGGTTCAGTTTGTAAATTTCAGTTCGGTTTTTTGGTTTTCGGTTTGGCCAAATGTGAAACTAAACCAAACTGAAATAAATTCGGTTTGGTTCGATTATTATAATTTCGGTTCGGCTTATTTCGGTTTGGTTTTCCGTTTAACCAAATTTAATTAACAGTGACATGTGGCATATGGATAATTTTAGTAAATTGAAAAAAACAAGCTTTAGAAATGCAGGAATTGAAAAAAAAAAGAAGGCATCAGAACAAGTGCAGACTTCAGAAGTGCAGGTATTTAACATTGTCATATTCTTTTGCATATTCTCATCTCTGCAGGAACTCAACAAATGCATATTCTCATCTCTTGTGAGCACAACTCAACAAGTACAGGAAACAACTCACAACTTTTGTGAGCACAACAAGTGCATATTCTCATCTCTTTACAAGCAGGTCACAAGTCACAACTCACAAGCCTTTTACTTTCACAACTCACAGAAAAGCAGAAATGGAAAGCAGTTTGACCAATGTTGCTACCAGTATTTGTTGCCAAGGAGTAGACAAATTTCAACAAACATTTAACTTGCAACTTACAATATCATTGACTAAAATATCCAAACAAAACTGATAATTCTTGTCCAAGCAGTCCAGCAGGCAACAACATTAACAAACTAGTCGAGAATAAGAATAAAAAGACTATCAAGAGTCAAGACAACAACACTAGAAAATTCAACAAACTTGTGCCCAACCCTAAAATATAGTTAGTTACAAACTACAGTTGCCAGTAGGCAGCATTGCAATTTGCAGCAACCAAAAGATTTAGAAAACCAACAAAACATTGTTGTGCAACCTCCAATGCAATAGCTCCCAAGTTCCAAGTTCCAACAGATAGCAACCAAGAAAATAACAAAACATTGATGTGCCTACGAGCAAATAGAACTCTTTAGACAAATGATCTACATTTCATAATAAAATATATAAAACTATCAAGCAAATTATGTAAATAAGTTCTTTACTTACCCATTACCACGCATCACTAGTTGATAAGTTGAACTTACAAGTTGCAACTATATATCAATAATACTAGATTCAGTCCCACTACAAGCAAATTCTAAAAAAATATGAAAGAATTTGTTAGTTGTTAAGAAACATAAGTAAGAAAATTCTTTTCAAGATAATTAATACAAATATCAAATTCTTACCAAGTTCAAGCTGCTCAAGATACTCAAAATCTTCCTCAATATTGATTGGAAAAGGCTCACTTC
>NW_006238983.1:1996893-2008854 GCF_000226075.1 Solanum tuberosum | reverse complement strand
ACATGAAGATGGTCACCATCCATAATGTTAGTTCCCCCAATTACTCAATTGTTTAGACATTTCTTTCACAATAACATCATTAGAACTAGCATTATCAACTGTAATATTAAACACATTATCCAAACCCCATTCAAGCAAACAATTAGTAATGCAAGCCGCCATATCCCCGCCCTTATGACTAGAAATAGGACAAAAAATTATTATTCTTTTATGCAAAGTCCAATTTCTATCTATAAAGTGGGCTGTCAGGCACATGTAGTTGATTTTTTGTATAGAGGTCCAAGTATCTGTCGTAAGACAAACTCTTGGACGTGCTTCTTTGAAAACCTTCTTCAAAAGTTGTCTTTCTTCAAGGTATAGTTCATAACAATCTCTCGTCACGGTTCTACGAGAAGGAATATGAAATTGTGGCATTGTAACTCTCATGAAGTTTTTAAAACCCTCTTTCTCAACAAAACTAAACGGTAGCTCGTCAACAATTATCATTTTGGCTAAAGCTCTCCTACTTTGTGCTTGGTCAAATTTCCAAGTGCTAATCACCCCTTCCTTTGCTCCCGTTGAAGATGGTAGAAAATTAATTAGCTTTTGACCTTTATCAACGGTGTCACGAGGAAAATTAGGACATATTCTCATATGATTATTCATTGACGATGTACCATTAGTCGATGTAGAAGCTGCATAAGATTTCTCACAATACTTGCATTTGGCTTTCTTAGCTCCACTTTCATCAGTGAACTTGTCAAAATGCTTCCAACAAGTAGCTCTAGGTTCCATGTTTTTTTCTTTTATTTGAAGTATCAACATCAACTTCAACCTCATTGGGAGATGAGGTGTTAGGTATGCTGTCAATTGAACCTTCACTTTCACTTATCCTACTTCCAATTTGTGTCATCTATAAAAAAGTGAAAAAAACAAGAATAACAACAATCAGAAACACGCAATACATTACAGTTCACAAATAATCACAAAGCTTCATACTTCCATTCAATGATTAAACTCACGCAGTTCAGTTGCGGTTCAGAACTCAGAAGAACAATAATCACGCAGTACATTACAGACTTACAGTTCACTAACCGACTCACTGATCAGTCCCTAACTAACAGACACTTAAGCAGAATAGGCAGAACTTCCATGGACCATGGTAGAGGATCAAGATACTACCAACTTGACTAACAATAAGTAGAGGCATAATGATATTATTTCACATTAATCCCCAATGTACAAGTCCCTGTAGTTTATACTACAATCAAGAAACTAAACTACTAACTGCTAAGTGCTAAGATATTGCACCATATGAACTCTCTGTTATTGATCAACACTCAATTGTCTTTTCCAGTGATTTGAGCAATCACTGGAAGATGTTGCGGTCATTTTGTCGAACACATTTGTTCTCACCCAAAGTGGTAAAGTCACTGGTCAGTGGTCACAGACTGCAATGTGGGAGAAAAAAGTGTCGGAAATGATACATTTTCTTAGGTCCAAGAAATGGGGAACTGTGAAAATTTCTGAAATTCTGTTTGGTACCATTTTAAACAACTTAGGGAACCTTTCTTTTCAAAAGATTTATGTGATTTGAATTATGAAACGAACACATGTGGGATCAAACGTGTTTTAACTTTTTCATTCCCCTATAACTAATTAACGGTATGACAAATTGATCAACTTACAAGTACACTGTACACCCCTCAATACTGACTACTCAAGTACTCATCTTGTATTTGAAATTGAATATAACATAATAAAGATTTCTAGATAAGTTAAAACTTCAGCCCGCGATGAGCAGTGAGCACTGACCTTCGACTATTGAGTCGCGACTCGCGAGCACTGAGCAGACAACTGTTTCGGGCTGCGAGCACTCAGCGTCAGCGAGGAGCCAGGAGTAGCGGTAGGCTTGAGACGACGAGCTGAGAGATGAGAGATGAGAGTTGAGAGACGAGCTCAGAGCCGCGGCGTAACTGAGAGTCTGAGATGAGACGAGACGAGAGTTGAAACTTATGGACTACGGTGGTCTCAGATTAGGGATTTCTAAATTCAGATTGGAATTTGGGCTGGTCATGGACTATTGGGCTGAGAGTTGTATTTTTATTAAAGGAATGGGCTGAGATTTAATGAAGGGGTAAAGAATATATATATCTAATTTCGGTTTTTTCGGTTAACCGATTTTTTTAAGCTAAAAAACCGAAAACTGAACCGAAAAAATGAAATATTGAAAATCAAAATCGAAACCGCCCGAAATAACCGAAACAGAAATTTAAAAAAAATCAATTCGGTCAATTTTTTCGGTTTTAACCATATTATGCCCAGCCCTACTTATAAACACCCCCACTCCCCTTTTAATAAAACCCTACCCTCTCTATCGTTTTTTTCTATGTGAAAGCTTGTAAATCCAAAATAATGGACTCTTTCAAATTTCACTCTCAAGATCTGGAATCTCAATCGGAATCTATCTAAGGTGGCTGAAGATTCACAATTTGGCTGTAAAGATATGTATATTCAAACATGTTTGTCTATTTTCTTCATCTTTTCTTATTGGATTTAAAACAAGAAATTTTGTAATCGAAGAATAATGACTGTTTGAGAATGACGATTTTCGAAATTGATTTTACTTAATATTGATTGTTTTTTCATGAGTTCTGTTACTTAGAGTATTAGGCTTTGTGTGAGGAATGGTGGTTAGGGTTAGATATTAAAAAGGGCTTTGAGGGGAGGAGGATTGGGGCATGAAGCTATTTCCCGTTAATTATTTGATTCGTATGAGAAAATAAATTTAGGGAACAAAATTCTTGTGTTTTTGCCTTTTGGTATGGTGAGTGAGTCTACTCACAACTGAGATAACAAAACTTTCTATTTTCTCTAGTATGTTCAAAGCAATAAATTAGTTCATGTTCAATCTTGCACAATGATTTTGTAAATTTTCCTTAAAGTGTAAAACATTAGACAATTTAACAGGGAAAGTAGATATAAGAAAAATCGAAATCATACATATGAACTATGATATTGATCTGAAGAAGACTTGGATACGTGAGGTTAAGCTACAATTATGGCGTTTACTATGAGGTGAATTGGTTGAATTCAAACAATACGTGAAGTTAGGCTATAATTATGGTTTTGAGAACTATGTAACCAATGTAGTGAAGTTAACACTTATTAAATAGTATAATTCACTATTTTAAAAGCTTATTAAATAGTATAATTCACTATTTAAAAAAAATATTAAGCTGACAATTTTTTATACTACTCATTTAACTATCTGGAGTGTGTTGTCTTAGAAAACAAAAGTACTTCATGAGAACATGTTGATGAGTAATCCTGAGTTGTTTACTTGATTAAATATTACTTGCTATTGATGTACACATTTTGAGATTCTTCTATTTCTTTATTGTATGTTCTCTTTAAGCATTGCAGTTAGCTTAGCAAATCTTATAGCTAGAACTTGCTAAAAGTTGATAGAAAAAGAAAATTCAAAAAAGATAAATAGGTATTGACATGATTCAACAATTAGATTTTAATGATTAATACATATCTCAATGATGTTTTAAGAAAAGAGTGTGTTTTATCTACTTTAGCATCCACAATGAGATGAGAATGAGGTGTTTCAATGGCTTAAAATAGCTTCTACGAGCATTAGCGAAAGAAGAGGTTTTCTATTGTTCCTAGTTGCTTCTTATGTATAAATTTGTTAGTTGAAGCTTCAACACTAGTTGTTTGCTACGTTTTTTTTTCTTTCTAAAGGTGTTATGTGATAGCTATAAACTTTTATCACTACCTCATTGAAATGTATGTGTTTTCCCTGCGTCTTTTCTTTTAATGTTGAAAGGATTCAGTTAACTATTGTGTTTAATATTTTACTTTCTTTCATTAGTGCTGGTTGCATCTTCGCTCTAGTAAAACTGGATTGAAGAAATCTTAGATGATTAAAATTCTTTAATGAGCTTTGTTTCAATTATTCTAGTATCACTTATTTTAACTCTTCATTCTCTTAGCATCTTGCTTCTACTACATGACTTATGTTATACTTGACCAGTTCCAAAAGCTGCGGTACTTCCATTGAAAGAGTTCACTGGTCTGATTCTATGCACATTGAAAAGTACTTTCTTAATCGCAAAATATGTGTCACTTTAGCAATATAATTTGTCATGTAAACTTTAATGTTTTGTTTGAATAATAATTCAAGTAGTTGTTGGTCTATTTTACAAGATATGTTGATTTTCTGCAGATGCAAATAAGACAAGTGTAATCATAATTTCAATTCTGTCTGTTTTCGGGAAGGCATAAGAACTTGCTTGATTTTAGCATTTCATGAGACCAAGACAAGTTCATCTTAAAGAGTATGGGTTAGTGTTTTTTTCAGAGGGTTCATAGTAGAAATTATTTGTTTATCATTTATTCTTATCTATGGAAATTTAGTGGTTATGACTATTGGCTTTGCTGAAGTTTTAGAAAATTGGTTGCAACTTTGGAACTTCTACAGAATTTTTAAAGAGTTTCAAGGCAAGTACCTTCTTCAATGAGTTACTCTGAAACTTTTTACCTTACTAATTATATTTTTTTATGCATCGAGCTAATTATTGAGTAACTTGAAACAACTAGAAATTACTATTTGGTCTTTTAAGATCGCAAGACAAGATAAAATATACTTTGAGATCTTTTTAATATTTATAGGAGCTACAACTACAACTTGCTTATAAAATGTGGAAAATTATATATGAAGTTTAAACTTGCATTACTATGAGGAATCAAACACTCCTTACTGATTCTTTTAAGAGTTTCTCAAATGCATAAAAACCTCTTGCTTCCTTTTAACTATAGAATATATTCACTTAATGATGCTTCCTTTTTTCTTTAGTAAGTTATATAGAACTAGTAAAGCATGTGTTAATTCAATTCACAAGATTTAATACTTTTAGGATGGTGAATATGAGAAAAGATTAAACAATTTGAACTCTATAATTTTTTGATTGAGGTCATCAAAACTTGCATACTTTGAGGAATTATTCTATATTCTTGAGTTAGATCACTGTTAAAACTTAGTATAAAATATATTACTCCTTGTGTTGTGAAAATTGGACTTTTCTGTGTAAGCACTTGACAGTAGCTCAATTAAAGTTAAACTGAGCACACATTGGCCAAATTTTATGTCTTTGATCATTGCAGGTGCATTAAACTATTGGTTTTCATCAACACACTATAGTGACGATAATTGTAATAGCAAACAGTATCACAATCCCATATTTGCCTAGTGTAACAGAAGCTCATCTCTCCTTCATGGACTTAACAAAAATTGGACCTAGAATTGCTCGAAATAGCTTGTTAGCCGTGACATTTTTCAGACGTGGGAACTGCTGGTGCTGGAACTCAAAAAAACATTGTCAACTGAATAAACCAATAAGACATCTACATTTGTATTATTTTATAAAGGATGATAGTTTTTTTTGTTGGTGAAGTAGTAGCTAGTGTAAATACTGACGTGATTGATGTAATAAATTGTGTATTTATATACATTTTGATTTTAGGATTATCCCACATATTGATAATTTATTATATTAAAATAATTGTTGTTCGCTTTTTCAAAATTTTAACTTTTTGTGGCAGACTGGCAGTAATGGTTCAAGTGATAGTGAAACTAGTAAAATATTTATTTTAGCTGTTAAAATACTAAACGTGAATTTAATAATTTTAACCTCACTTAGAATAATATTGAAGATTATAGTAAAAATGTTCAAAATTTGATGGTTGTTATTTTAGGTTAAGATCGTTGTTCTTTTTTAAAATTTAGAACCCACTGGTCTGAAATCTTGGCTTCGTTTCTGACTATGTCAATCATTATTTTCTTAATAGGGTATGTCAATTTAAAAGTAGGCAAATAATTAGGGGGAGAGGAAGTATTTCTCGTATGTTTCCATCTTCCGATCTGCTTGTTTTGTCATAATCAGAACTTTTGTCGTCTTTCATTCTCAGAGGACGATAATTGTATTCTTGAAATAAGCACATGCTTAGTAGCAAATCAATCCATTATTATTTTGGGATGTATGGTATTATTTTTAAAATTTCTACGAATCATCCAATACCATTTGAAGGGTATAAATTTCTTAAGAGCGTGATAACGCTACAGTGTGCATAGTGGTTATCAATGTAATTTTATATTTTTTCCTGCATTATATTCCTTTTTTTATCCACATTAAATGTGATAAAGCCTATTATTATATAAAATAAAATATACTTTAAGTAATACTTGTTAATATCCATACCTCAATAGCCTTCTTAGCAAAATTGAACGGTATACCATTTCATTGTATATTATTAATGTTAACAGTTGATATATCACTTTAATGATTTTAATCAAGAACACCATTAACAGAATCAAAAGGGTGGCATAACAAACATTTTTCAATATGGGGAAGAGTTTTTCTCATCAAGCATGTCCTCTTAGCTCTCCGATCCCCACCCATCTTCTTGCTCTACAGCCTCCTAAAGGCACATTTGATAATATTGAAAGATATCATACTAGATTCTTTTGGTCTGGAAAAGAGGAAGGTGATAAACATCATTGGATGGCTTGACAAACGCTTAGTCTCCCTCTTGAAGAGGATGGGATTAATATCAGAAGGATTGGTGATGTTGCACTGCCTTCTCCTTCAAGCAGTGGTGGAATCTAAGAACCAATAATTTTCTGTGGACTAAATTTGTAAAGCACAAGTATTTTCAAGATACTCATCCTGTTATATCTACTTGGACTAAAGGACAATCTACTTGGTGAAAACATATGTGTAACATAAGGGGGAAAGCAAAAAAAGAAATCAAATGAATCTTGAGCAAAGGTGAGGTGAATTTTTGGTGCGACAATTGGTCCCATTTGGGTCCTCTATATAAGTTTCTGCCTCCAGGTAATAGTGTCCATAATATCATGATTAAAGAGGTCTCCGACAATGAAATCTGAAATCGGAGCATTTTGCAGAATCACCTTTCTAATCAGACTAAGATCATGATCACAAATTTGTGGCTGAAATATAACAATGAAGAACAAGATAAACCTATTTGGTCCCCTATTAGTGCAGGCAATTTCATTGTGGCCTCGGTTTGAAGTATTTGTAGGCATAAGGGTATTGTCACCACAACTTTTAACAAAATATGGCATAAAGACATCCCTTTCAAAATGTCCTTCTTAAGTTGGAGAGCTACTATAAACAGACTTCCTACATATGCATAGATGCATAGGTGTGCATCGGTCGGTTCGGTTTTTAATTTTTAAATACGTTAAACCAATAACAAACCTATAAGATATTCTTTCTCGTTTTATCAGTTTTTGGTCATTAACAATTCAATTTTTAATTTAACCAATAAGAAAATACTCATAAAATAAATATATGACTTCTCACTTCTCTAACAATTGAGCGGGATACAGTGAGACAAGAAAACCTGAGGTAAAATGCTTTAATATAGTGAAATAAGAAATATATTGAAAAACTACATTAATAAGAGTAGATGTAGCATGAAGGCTACAATTACATGTTACCGCCAAAACATAATATGAAATTTATAATGTGAAGTAGAAGCACTGTGAAGTGTGAAGTGTGTAGACTGTGTGTAGAGTACTACTATATTTCTAGTTATGTTAAATTATTAATATTTAATATTTATGAAGGGTAAAGAGGTAAATTACTATCATCTTAATGAGTTATAGATTTACCCAATAACCAAATACTAAAAGCTGATACAGAACTGATAACCCAATAATATATTTTTTAAATCATTAAAAACCCATTAACCCAATAACAATAATCTAATAATATTTTTTTCGATTCGATTTATTGGTCGATTCCGATTTTGCACACCCCTAGATTGCCAAGATTTCCAAACTTGGTATTCCATTATCTCCTACTTGCTATTGTTGCATTAATAATAATATTCGTACCACTCTGCAAAATGCAGAACATATTCTATGCATCGCAGGTGAACATGCTAAGAAGATTTAGAGGCTATATGCAATTTCCATTGGGATAAATTACTCCAACATAAATTTGATAAGCCTACTATATGCAAAAAGTGAACCAAGAAAATCCTCAATCTAATGGCAACATATATCACAAGAGTATTTCCCATGTTTATTTGTTGGGAGTAATGGAGGAGCAGATGCAACCACAAACATAAATCAAATAAATCTTTCATTTATAGAAAAAAAAGAAACAGTATTTACACCTTGTTTTCACTTTGTAGTCATACTTTGGCAGGATCAAAGTTGAGAACTCTTGGAAAAACATAAACAATTTTTTTAACGTTTCTATTAATCATAAGACTTCCATAAGAGTGAAATGGATCGGACCACCAACTATGGATTTTAAACTTGAAATTAATGGATCTTGTGTTAATGACATGTGTATAGTGGAGGTGGAATACTGAGGAATGTAATGTGACAAGTCATAATGGCCATCACTATAAATATTAGAGAAGGAACTCGCAATTGGGCATAAGCCATGCACACGCTTCATGGAATGGAACTATGCATCCAAAGAGGAGTGAATATGATCATCAGAGAAACTGAGTCCATAATACTTGCTAAAGCCATCACTGAAAATTGGAGTATCGCCTGAAGAATGTACATTCCAGTTAAGAAGATTCAGAAATTAATTGAAGAACATGATTTCACCATCAAACACTGCCTCTCTGAGGCAAATCAACTTGCAGACAAACTTGCTTCGATTATCCTCTTAAATGATGTTAACCATATCTTCAACTCCTTTACTAATATTTCTGGACTCGTTAAGGGGCCTTGCATATTTGGATAGGATGGATTTGGCCACCTTTAGATAAAAATTAATAAAGAATGTCAATCTTATTTTTGAACCCCCTTAGATTCGTAGCCAGTAACTTTCACTAGCCTGTCTATAAACTTACTTTTTAAAAAGTTCTTTGGTATGTCAAACTTCAAAGTATATATCCTTATCTCATCAATGAAAGGCCAACTTATGTTTAAAAATATACTCCCTCTGTTTCAAAAAGAGTGACCTGGTTTGACTTGACACGGAATTTTAGAAAATAAAGAAGACTTTTGAATTTTGTGATCTTAAATTAAAGTTATGTCAAATGTACTAAATTGCCCTTCAATATTTGGGGCTTTAAACATGCCACGTGTAAAGCTGAAATTAAAATGCTACCAAAAAAGGAAATAGGTCATTTTTTTTGAAACAGACTAAAAAGGAAAGGAGATCATTTTTTTGAAATGGAGTGAGTAGTAAATACATAAAAACATGAATTAGTTACAAAATTTGTTAATATTTGTACCTCGATAAACTTCTTTGCAAAATTGAATGGTATACCATTTCATTGTAAGTTATAAATATTAATAGTTGACATTTAAGTGTATATATATATATATATATATATATATATACTAGTTTCACGGCACGTGCGTTGCACGTATGTATCATATCATATATTATACGATGTTGTAAAATGGAAAAAATATTACTAAATTAAACTTTTTTAGTAAATGATTATAATTGAAAGTACATAAAAAAAGTACTTTTAAATGATTAATAAAGATATAGAATTAGTTGCTTTTTGAGATAAAAATGACCAGATATCATGAAAACATTTCAAAATACATTCAATGTTTAAATATCGGGAGAAAGTGACATTTCTTTGGTAGTATTTTTCCTTCACTCAAATTTGTAAAAAATTTAACCAACAAAATTGAAAAAAAAATATAAATACAAAAACTGTCACCAATAGCTTTTCGTTTTAAGGTTGTGACCATAAATATTAATGCTTGAAACTTAGTATGTGCATGACACTAATAACGATTACCATAAATATTTCAATATTTTATCTTTATACGTAATATATATATATTTTAAAAAAATATTATTTTACTCAATTAATATTTGAGTAAGACTATCAGAGAGATGTAATTTTACAAAAAGGTGCACTTCTATAGTGGATGTCTACACTGTTTTAAGTAGAATGTTATAGAGAAAAAAAATATAACATAAAAAATTAGTTAAAGAAAATTAGGCTGTTACAGTGAAATGTTCTTTAGCTTGGCCAAATCTTTATATATATATATATATATATATATATATATTAGTAGCATAATTTAATGTTAATACATGAACAACATAACCTATGGTGAATAATATTTCATTTTTTGAAGTTTCTAACATATCTTTGCGGAATTGTAGTCTTCTCCTTTTTTCTGTTGCATACATATCATATAGTTGTTGTCTAATAAAAGTATCTGGTATATTATAGAAGTTCTATCATGATATAAAACAATAAACGAAAGATGAGTAAAATGTAAAGTATTATTTATAGAATCTTTAATTTTATTTAAGATCATTTTATGATCAATCACTATGTTCTTATCTATTTTTATATATCTAGCAAGGAGTGTATCTTGTGACATAACATTTTCCTAGATTAAAATGAACACAAAATAATAGGAAATCCATACTTAAAATTTTTATAGTATACATATAAAAAAAGAAATAATATATGGAACGCAATTCATAGCCAATGAAGATGGACGACGAAAATATATGTTCATGATATATTACTCTAGTGTTCCATTTGATTGAAATATCTTTCCAAAAGTACTTTACTTTCTCCATTCATTTTACTTATATATCTATTAAAATAAATTTATTATCATGACTATATTATCATATTATAAGTAAAAGTGAAAATCTATTTTTTGAAATAGTGGACTTAACATCAAAAATAATAATTCAATGAACTACATTGATGCACATTATTTTAGAAAAATTAGGAAGAATCTCCTTCGTTTGAAGTAAAAGAATAAAAAATGGAAAAATAAAGAAGATTATGTGCCTTTTTAGTATTTATTTATTATATTTTCTCTACCACAACTTGATCTACTAATTTTATTAGAAAAATAATTCACAATGTGTGTATTCATCACTATTCACTCATTATGTGAATACTAATTATAAAATTCCTTCTCCAATGAAAACACAAAAGAAATTAATTGAAGAAACTAAACAAAAAAAATAAAAATGAAATGTAAACTCTGGTGCACTATATGTAGAAGTTTTGTGTGTGAAGAAAGCACTTTTAATTGCATATTTCTCGGTTCTTTTTCTTCTTCTTGTTTAATAGAAAGCAAATACATAAATTTTCATGCTATGAACTTCGGCGAACCATATCAACGGATTAGAGATTAATCATTTATGACATTTTTTAATGATCTCAAATTATCGCATAAAAGAAATCCCCAAAAATTTATAAGAAGTGAATGGTTGTGATTAATGACCGAAGAAACATGAAGGTTGAAATTGTTGTGACTATTTGTAGTAAATAAGTGTTCTCTTGATAAATAAAATATGTAGGCTAACTAAGAGGGTATAAATGTTCTAAAATGCTATAAATAATATTGAAGTATGCATGTGATGAAAATCGTAATAGGAAACTACGAGTGTGAATTGATGAATGAATTTTTACAATTTGTTCACCAACTTTTTTTTATGTGGAACCTCAAATTTCATTGAATTTTGACCTTGATCAATTGTTGCAAATAACATTTGAGATTTTTTAAGAAGAAGATGAGTAGAAAACTTTAAAAATCATAGATTAAAAGTTAGAGGAAACACCCTCTATTTATAGCTAAGAAATAGTAGTATGAATAAGTACCTTATTAGAAAAGTCACAACCTTTCGAAAATTCACTGCTCATCAAAAAAGTCAGAACCCTTTGAAAAAGTCACAACTTATCGGAAAAGGTACAACCCCTTTGAAAATATCGCAACACATCGGAAATGTCACAATCCCTCAAAAAAGTCACAACTCATTGGAAAAGTCACAACTCTTTAATGTGAAAAGGTATCTACTTTTTATATAATACAATTAATTAAATAAATATATAAAATAATTTGAGTATTTTTATTTGGGGGTATTATAGTAATTTAACATTGAAGTTTGGGAGTTCATGCTTTTAAGGTAGTATATA
>NW_006238983.1:1994717-1996873 GCF_000226075.1 Solanum tuberosum | reverse complement strand
TTCTGCATATATATATATATATATATATATATATATAGTCACAATAAGAAAACATGGAATTAACTACAAAATTTATCAGTAATTCTCATTTAATCAATCACTAAAAAGCTCCTAACTAATTGAATTTTCTTACGATCTATCATTAATTCATAGCTAATTGATTTTATTTTTTTAATAACAAATGCATTTTATTCATCTTATAACAAAAAGCTACAAATGATCTGAGGGAGATTACAATTAGTGCTTTACTACTCCCTATAAAGGATGAGGATAAAAGCTATCCTATTTGAGATGAAGAGAATGCAAAAGTTGGCTTATACATTTGGATATTGTAACCAAATGAGCCAATACACCAAAAACCTATATTATGTACTGCCAGTTCACACTGTTAACTCATGTATTCAGATTAGCAAACCAGAAATAATAAAAGATGAAAAGAAAAATACAAAGAACTATCCGAGTCCACAGAACCCACTATGTGTCCTTAAGAAATTTAATCCCCTCAAGTACCCGAGGTTGCAGATTAATTCCTCCCAAGATAAAATGGATTAACCATTAAAGAAGTAGTGGTACCTCTAACTTTGATAATTTCAACGAACTCAAAATGACAGCAACGAATCACACACACAGACACGATAGATCGATTTTGTTTTGTAAGAAATGTATGCAAAAGAAGGAAAGAATTCGATACAGAAAAATGAGAGAAAACCTCTCTGTTTATAGCCGACAAAGGGTAAAGGTCACAACCCTTTGGAAAAAAGACAACCTTTTAGAAAGAAGACAACCTTTCAGAAATGTCACAACACTTTGGAAAAGGTATAACCTTTCAAACGGTCACAACCCTTTAGAAAGGACACAACCTTTCATAAAGGTCACAACCCTTTGGTATAGTCACAACTCTTCAGGAGAGTCACAACCCTTCATTTCCTGTTCACACCTTTAAAACCTAACAATCCCCCACATGAATAGGGAATGTCTATTGTTAAAACATATGCATGAAAAACTGTGTGATTAGTAATTAAGGATTGATTGCCTCTGGATAAGTGGGTTTCCTTTAAATTTTTCGTAGTGAACATATATCGGATATACTTGGTCAATCGGTAGATTTGATATCTTTGAACCATCGAGCTTTGGTGTATACCTAGCAACATAAGTCACACAATCAACCATTGAACAGTTTTTGGTTCTCATTGTTTTGTTCGTTTTAGCCATGAACATGTCTCGATTTATAAGTGCGTAGAGGACTGGCCTTACCGGATTCTCCTTGAAGCGGCTTACACTTCACACTTACATAGGTGATTTCTAAATGTGTTATCCCGTAGATACACCATTTGATACACCCTGTATCAAACTTAGAAATCATTAAAAAGTCCTAATGCCTTTATCCTTGTTACTGAACATTGTCTTATCATGAGAATGGACCATAAAAAATATTTTGACAGTGTTGCACCGTCATCAATGACTTTGTTTGATCTCCTTGAACCTTAGATCTTGGGATCTCTAGTTTTCTAGGTAGAGTTACCGCCACAATGACTTGTTCTCGGCCATAGTCCCATTCCCTTTGATAATCTATCAACTCCCTCTCTAGTTAGACCTTTTATAAGTGGATCCGACACATTATCCTTTGACTTTACATAGTCAATTATAATTCCACTTGAGAGTAGTTCTCTAACAATATTATGTCTATGTCATATATGACGAGACTTTCCATTATACATCATGCTCCATGCCCTACCTGTTGCAAATTAACTCTCACAGTGTATGCATACTGGAGCTAAAAGGTTTGTGCCAAAAATCTTTCAAGAAATTTTGGAGTCATTCAACTTCTTTACCGGCCTTATCTAGAGTGATAAAACTCAGATTTCATAGTAGAGCGAGCAATACATCTCTGTTTGGAAGATTTTCAAGAGACTGCTCCTCCACCAAGAGTAAATACATATCCACCCATGAATTTTACTTCATTTGACCTGGTGATTCAATTTGCATCACTATATTCTTCCAATACTGTTGAATATTAGTTATAATGCAAAACAATAGTTTTTTTTAAGCATGTTTTAAATACTCCAAAACTCTTTTCATTGTCATCCAATGAGTTTAATTGAGATTACTCGTGAACCGACTCAGTTTACTAATAACACATACTATATCTGATCGCG
>NW_006238983.1:1992055-1994254 GCF_000226075.1 Solanum tuberosum | reverse complement strand
TTATTGTCTAAAGCCTATGACAACAAGTCTGTCTTTGTATTTGTTAATAGTTTCATCAACTTTCTTTTCCTTTTGTAGATCCTCTTTGAATCCAAAAGTTTAATTCATCAACTTTCTTTTCCTTTTGTAGATCCACTTTGAATCCAAAAGTTTATTTCCTCGAGGAAGATCAACCAACTCTCAAGTATGGTTGCTCAAGATTGAATCTATCTTACTATTGACAGCTTTTTCTCAAAGAGAATGAGTCCACAAGGGACATAACTTTTAGAATATATGAGACTCATTTTCAAGAAGAAATGTTACAAAATCAAACTCGTAGGAAGTAATTTGTCCATTGACATTTACTACGCCTCCGAATCTCTTTATTAAGTACATTCTCCTTTGGTTCTTTCCAAGGTCGTTTGGACCCTTCACTTGACTATCCGACAGTTCGGACTTATGAACCATAAATCGACATGCTTTCCTATTTGTAGCATATCCAATGAACATACAATCCAAAGTCTTAGGTCCTATTTTGACCCGTTTGGGAATAGTTCCCTCATTTTCATTTCTCATATGAAATAGACTGTATTGGAAATTGTTTGATCACTATCTTTCAAGAGTTATTGCTTGTATAAACTTTAAGGGACGACAAACAATTCTCTATCAGGATACAACAAAGCCTGAACAAATACAACTTTCTGTTGCTCCCTTTCTTAACAAACAAACGTTTTTTTTAATTATTTGTTACTCCCTTTATTAACAAACAAAACTTTTTGTTTCTCTCTTTCTGAACAGACAAACTTTTTGTTGTTCTCTTTTTTTGTTAAATGATAGCACCCCCCCACAAATTTTGTGGTAAACCTAAACTTATAAATAAGACATTCAACATTTCCTTCAAAGTTCGGTTTTTTCCTGTCAACAATTTCATTAGATTGAGGTGAGAATGTGCAGTAATTTGATGGATGATTCCATTTTCCAAATATATTTTTGCAAAAGAAGATTCATATTCTCCACATCTACCACTTCTAATCATGACAATCTCTTTATCCAACTGATTTTCAACTTTTTATATTGCCAATATGTTTCCATTGCTTCATCCTTACCATTCAGCAAAATAAACATAACAATATCTAGTGCAATTGTCAATAAAATTTATGAAACACTTTTTCCTACCACAAGATGGTGGTGACTTCATATCACAAATGTCAGTGTAAATCAATTCTAAGGTATTAAAATTCCTTTCAATAACACATACTTGACATTTTGATTTATTGCACTAGAAGTTAGGCAAAACTTCTAAGTTGATCAGTTTTTGCAAGGTTTTGTAATTGACATGTCCCAAGCATTTATGTCACAAACAATTTGATTCAAGCAACTAAGAACAAACATAAATACTAAGTTTGGAAAGACCTTCTATGAGGTAACCTTTTCCCACAAATATTTTGTTCTTTACTTTTTATAACTTTCTCAAATACATACATTGTTTTAGAGAACACCTTGCCATATGTCCTTTTCAGAGGACCTTTCCATAACATTCAATTTGTTATAGAATTACCCATGACCATAGTCTCATCGGTCCAATAAGCGCAATATGACCCAAATATTTACTTTTTATAACTTTCTCAAATACATACATTGTTTTAGAGAACACCTTGCCATATGTCCTTTTCAGAGGACCTTTCCATAACATTCAATTTGTTATAGAATTACCCATGACCATAGTCTCATCGGTCCAATAAGCGCAATATGACCCAAATATTTATTTTACAAAACAAACATAACAAATCATTTTTCACCAATGTTCATGTCTATACAAATTTATTTTATTTTAATAGACATATCTTTTCATCAAAAATCACAATATTTAAAGTGAAACTTTTTCATCAAAGAATACAATTCTTTTCAATGAGTAATATAATTTTGTGGTTAGTCATATCATATACTAGTAAAGAGAGACTCAACGACCACAATATCAAATATACTCCAAGAATTTTATGGGTCTAACATAATACAAGATTGTCATTAAATTTCATATTTTGTACTTTCAAATTTAAATTAGATAGTAAGTCTAATTTTGTCTTTATCACAAGTAAAGAACCCCCCACATTTTAATTATGTTCTCAAAAATATTTTTCAAGTATTTGAAATTTAAATTTACATATTTTTTTCAATGCTTTCAAATTGTATACCATCAAAATACACATTGGCAACACGAAG
>NW_006238983.1:1979226-1991860 GCF_000226075.1 Solanum tuberosum | reverse complement strand
TTTATATTCTTCTAATCGTTAACCGAATGAACCTTGAATTCTGATGAAGTTTTTATATTCTTCGCATCAGTTTCACATTCAGACAGAGTAGTAAACCAAAAAGGTTTTAATCTCCAGAAACCTCAAATACAACAATGTTTCTAGCTAACGATGAAGATTTTATCTTTTTCAAATCATTTAGCCTTGATAATCCTGACGAAGATTTTGTACTCTTCAAGTCAGAATATTCATTCAAACAGAGTATTTAACAAATTGGTGAAGTTTCTATATTCTTCAAACCAATGCACAATCTGATTTGTTCGTGAAGTTCTTATATTCTTCAAACCAAAGGACTAAAAAAAAATCCAGAAGATTTTAGTCTCCAAAAGTCAAACACAATCAAATTTCACATGGAGTAGAAAACTACAAAAGTTTTTTTTTCCTCCTCTAAACAAAATACATATTAATAATAATAAAGACATATTTCATTGAATCATATTCTATCTGTCAGCAATAATTCCATGCAAGTCACTTTTCTTGCTAATTTTTTTTTCCTTTTCTCAGTTTCCATCATATTCCTATTTTCCTCAAGAAGACATTTAATTCCAACAAGAAACTAAACTCATGTTCAAATATTGTTAGGAGACAACATTTATTCATTTACTTCAAGTGTTCATCTTAGCCTTTATGCACAAAATAACTTTTCTCATTGAAAAGAAAACTGAAGGGGTGCGATGCTTGAATGCACTTGGGAAGAAAATAAAAATAATCTTACCCATCCAAGGAAAACTTACTACAAAAAATATATTCGAACATATTAAAGTAGTACTAATTCATCCCGAATCTCTTTATCATATGATAAAATAATTCTCTTTTTCTTCTTTTTCTTTCCCCAATAAAAAGAACACAGAAAATAGAAGTAATTTCCTTACCATAGAAAATACCAACATTAAATTTCTTAAGCTTGTTAACTCCTGCATTCAGATTAGTAAACCAGAAATAATAAAAGATGAAAAGAAAAACACAAAGAACTATCCGAGTCCATAGAACCCATTATGTGTCCTTAAGAAATTTAATCCCCTCAAGTACCCGAGGTTGTAGATTAATTCCTCCCAAGATAAAATGGATTAACCATTAAAGAGGTAGTGGTACCTCAAACTTCGATAATTTCAACGAACTCAAAATGACAGCAACGAATCACACACACATACACGATCGATCGATTTTGTTTTGTAAGAAATGTATGCAAAAGAAGGAAATAATTCGATGCAGAAAAATGAGAGAAAACCTCTCTATTTATAGCCAACAAAGGGTAAAGGTCACAAACTCTTTGGAAAGAAGACAACCTTTTAGAAAGAAGACAATCTTTCAGAAAGGTCACAACACTTTGGAAAAGGCATAACCTTTCAAACAGTCACATCCCTTTAGAAAGGACACAACCTTTCATAAAGGTCACAACCTTTCGACATAGTCACAACTCTTCAGGAGAGTCACAACCCTTCATTTCCTGTTCACACCTTGAAAACCCAACACACACAACACCCTCAAAGAGGTTCCCAAATCAGTTCATTCCTCTTCTTCTTCATGGTTCTAAAGTTGGTCATTTCCCACCTATCCATGTTCATAAGACCTTTCACTCGTATTGGCAAATCTGCAAAGGTTTCATAGGCCACGTTGTTTGTGCTGTCATAACCAAGAGACGCCAGTAGGTCCACAACTTTGTTTGCCTCTCTGTAGCAGTGGCTTAAGATGAAGCCAATAGTCTCCATATGGCCTTTCAGTTCATTCACTTCATCATGAATTCTCCATGGTGTGAAGTTGATGTCATTCACACAATCCAACAATAGCTTAGAATCACTCTCTGCCAATATATAATCATATTCATTCCTCACGCACCATTCAACTCCTTACAACAGAGCTTTAGCCTCGGCTCAATTGTTGGTACCCTGTCCAAGGTTCAGCGAGTAAGAAAAAATGAGGTGCCCACCATGATCTCTGATCACCCCTTTTCCTCCACAATAGCCATCCTTACAACTTCCATCAGGATTAATCTACACAAAGCTGGTAGAGAGCTTCGTCCACTTGACCTGACATTGTTTGTTGGTGTAACTGTTGCTTATTAGCAGATAGCAGATTGACTCCCAAGTAGGGTCTATTTTAACCTTCTCAAATTGTTCTTTGAGAATCAAGACTAGGTTGGCAGAGATGTTGTTAATAGTATTCCTTGTGTTGTAGATATCCTTGCCGTATTTAGCTCCATGTCTTACTTTCCAAATTCCCACATGGTAATAGCAGGAAGACACTTCAGCAGCGCATCCAGTACTGGTTCTTAGTTTTCCAGGTCCACTAGAATTTGATTAACATTCTGATAGGGATATTATCGAATGGTATCCCCATAGGACCACAGAGAGTCGCCCAGATCATTTTTGCAAATTGCCTCGAGGAACTGAAGTGATCAATATCTTCCTCCTGAGGTGATTTACAACAAGTGCATCTTGACGGCATGGCAATTCCCATCTTTGCGAGTCTTGAGTCTGTAGGGATTTTGTCTCTCACTGCTCTCCACAGAATGAAACTCATTTTAAGAGGAACTTTCTTATGCCATGTATTGGCATCAAACCAGTTCTTAGCTTTTGTCTCTGAATATCCCAAGCCGAATCCACTGTGAACATGCCACTTTGATTTGGAGTCCAAACAGGCTTGTTATCGATATTCAAGTTCAATTGTATATTCATACTCTAAATATGTTCCATCACATGATTGGGAATGAAAATGTCCCAACCTCTCCAGTGCCATTGACCATTGATGTAGATGTCTGAGAGTTTTTGCTCCCTTGGTTTTGTATCATCTGGGAATAGTTGCCAAAGGGAACCAAAACCTGTCCAATTATCTTGCCACATTGAGACATCTCATCTGCCTATTTTCCATAGTATATACTAATCCATAGTACTTTTGATTTTGCACATAGCATTCCAAGAATGAGAGTTTCCGGAGTATCATCTCTTATTTACAGGATGAATCCTTTGGTAGTACTTAGCCATTAGAAACTCTTTCCATAGAGAGTTTGTGATCCTTAATGTCTACCATTGTTTGGTAGTAAATGCTTTACAAATATCTTTAAGCCTTCTAAAGGAGGCACCACCTTCATCATATGGGTAGCACATGGAGTCCCAGGAAGCCCAATGCATTTTCTTGTTTTCATCAGTACCACTCCAAATAAATTTATGAAACATCTTTTCCATTTGGTTTAGAACACCAGTAGGAGGCTGAACTGCTGCTAGAGTGTACACTGGGAGTGAGAGCAATACATGCTTAATCAACACACTTCTTCCTCCTATTGTTAGAAATTTTGTTTGCGATCATCCTCCAATCCTGTGTAGAATTTTGCTCATCATTCCAGAGAAAAGAGCACTATTCTTCCTTCCTTCATACAATGTGCACCCCAAGTACTTGATTGGTAGACTCTTGTAAGTCATGCCAATGATCTCTTCCACTCTTTGGATAGCTTGAGGGTGCTCTTTGCTGGATAGTGACACACTAGATTTCATCTTGTTAACCTCCTGTCCTGAAACTTTTTCATAGTTTCCCAGAACTTCCATCAATAGCTCAAGAGATCTCCTGCATCCACTACAAAATAAAATGATGTCATCAACAGATGCTAAATGATTGATAGTTGGGCCCCTTTTATTCATGCTAAAGCCAATGAATTCAGGGTTATGATTGAGATTATTAAGCTTAAATGAGAGAAATTCAGCACTAATAAAAAACAGGGAAGGCGAGATAGGGTCTCCTTGTCTTAGACCCCTCTTGGATTGAAAGAAATCATACCTACACCCATTAACTAGCAGGGAATACCAGTTACTGGAGATGTGTCTAAAAATCAAGTCAATCCATAATTCACAGAAACCCATCATTTTCATGAGAATGCATAGATAAGGCCAAGAAACTCTATCATAAGCTTTAGCCATATCTAATTTAAGAACAACATTTCTTTCCACGTTAAGAGACCCTATGTCCTGAGTAATTTCTTGAGCAAGAAAATTTTTATTAGTAATAGATCTTCCTTTACTAAAAACACTTTGGTTATTACTAATTAAAAGAGGAAGCACCTTACTAAGTCTGGAATTTAACACTTTGGATTTTTTTTTACTGATGACATTACACAGGCTTATAGGTCTCATGTCAGAAAAGAGTTGAGGATGGTTAATTTTAGGAATCATGGCTATGTTAGTATGAGTAAGCAACTTGGGGAGACTAGGACCACAAAAGAAGGAATGCAAAGCTTTAGTAACATCAGGGGCTACCACTCCCCAACAAGTCTGAAAGAACTTAGCTATGAATCCATCAGGCCCCGAGGCACTGTCTGGATCCATGGACATCAAATTACTTCTGATCTCTTTTTCTGTTGGAAGTTTTGTTAAGTCATGATTGATATCCTCTGTGATAGTGATATTGATCCCCTCCAATCCTTGAAAGTCATTATAGTCAGGGACCTAACTAAAAATTCCTTTAAAGTACTTAACTCCTGCCTCTGCCACTTTAGCATTGACTTCCACCCATTTTTGATCCTCATCCATGATCTTGTTGATCCCAATCCTCCTACGCCTATCCTTGATAACCTTGTGAAAGTATGCTGTGTTGGTATCCACATCTACTAGCCATCTCACCTTGGCTTTTTGTCTCAGTATTTTCTCTTGGATTTTTAAGTATGACACATACTCAGCTTTTGTGTTGTTGAGGGTAGCTCTTGTAGTTGGAGATTTGTCACTCTGCATAATCTGCTCTAGCTTCACAATCTTTTTTTCCAATCTCTTAGGAACTGCATAGATATCTCAATATGTAGTCTTGGACCAAGTGCTGAGGTGACTAGCAATTTTTTTGAGTTTTTGATGAAGCACCCACATTGGGTTTCCTTGACATTCAATGTTCCATATTTCTCAAACTGTATCCAAGAACTGAGGGTGTTCTGTCTAGGTATTAAGGAATTTAAAATATCTCTTGAACTCCTCTACTTCACCATAGAGCTAAATTAGCAATGGAGCATGGTCAGAGCAGGTTCTAGCCAGGTGAGTCACTTTTGATTTGGTGAACTAATCAAACCATTTTGAATTATACAACATCCTGTCTAGCCTTTTCCAAATTGTGTTAGGGGCATCCCTATTATTGCACCATGGGAATATGTTCCCAAAAAAGCCTGCATCTTGGACACTAGAGTCTTCCATAAAGTTTAAGAATTCAAAACTCTTCTCCAATCGATATGGTGTTCCTCCTAGCTTTTCCTCGACCTCAGCAATGACATTGAAATCCCCCACAATGCTCCAAGGGCCTTGAATATTGTTTGAGATGGAAACTAAGTCCTCCCATAAGTCTCTTCTCAGGATAGTCCTGCATTTAGCATACACCAAAGATATGTGAAAGTTAGACCCTGAGGTTGTATGATTAACATAGTAGGTAACATGTTGTTCAGTATCATGAAGGATTGTAAAATTGAGATCATTTGTCCAAAATGCCATATTTTGTTATTAACATTAGCATAGGATCCCTGCATATCAAGCATCCTCATATAGTAATCTATCTGATCATCTTTAACGAAAGGTTCTTGAAGGCTAATAAAGGAAGTGTTAAACTGGTTTTTCATATTTTTGAGTCTTTTGAAAAGCACTTAGGGTCCTTGCACTCCTAATATTCCATGAAATGATATTAATTATTAAGAACTATTAGGGCTAGAGCTAAGCATATTATTTTGAGACGAACCATTACTATCCACCATGGAGCAATCCTTATCAGTTAAGGATGTTCCTTCAGTAGCTAGTTTGATTGGAACCGAATAAAGATTCTGCTCATTTGTAATGATTTCCTTAGGGTTAGAAATAACTCCCTGGTTTTCTCCATTTGATTTGTTAATATCACCCTCAAGTAATTGATCTGGAATGTCATGGAAATGGTCTTCCTCCATCTCCTCCTCCGAGGCTGATTCATAATGGTTGTATTCGTCTTCCATCTTGGCGTTTGTGCCTGCATTGTTGTTCTTTTTTAGGTATTGGGCCTTCTTTTTTCCCCATCCACCGGAGCCAAGTTTTCTTCAGTTTCCATATTAACCAATTTGTTATTGTGATGTGTCTCTTCAAGTATGTTGTTATTCTTTTCCTCCTTGTTGTTGTGAGCTGGGCGGTCTGTGTTGTTGTCCATTTGTTGTGCATTTTTTTGTCCCCTTATTCCTTATTCCCTTTCTTGCTTCTTGTTCTTCTTTCATATGGGGGGTTAAAAGTCTCCACCACCTTCTTTTGCATTCTCGCTTTCCTAACTGCAGCCTGATTTGCATTCTCCTGTAGCGTGTGGCAGTGACTTTCCTCTTGCGTCTTTTTGAGGATATGCTCTCAAGATGTGGTTTTTCCAGAGCTGTGAATGTGATGCCATAGGTATTGGAAGTTTCGCCTTGTCTGTCATTAGTCATGTTTGCCACTTCATTTGGTGGGAAGGCAAATTGATTTTCAGTTGCTATGTTCTTCTGGTTTCCCTAGTCATTTTTCCTCTGATTTTCAGTTGCTATGTTCTTCTGGTTGCCCTGGTCATTGTTCCCCTAATTTTTGTTTTTTCTTTTCCCTTTAGACACTATCGTGCAACCTTCGCCATCTTATGATAATTTGTTTTTACCTTCACTTTCACACATTTTGTCCTTTTGGTTGGTGAGCTTCCATTCCTTCCATTTAGCATTCCATTAGGAATCATTGACACCCTTCCGAATCTTCTATGTTATTTTGTTGTGACCTTTGCATTTCATCTGTATTGTTTTTGTTACCACTTCCTTTGAGTTCAGGATGAAGGATCCTGCAGTTGTCGTCACTATGGCCCTGCGCTCTACAGTTAAAGCAGTAATGCGGCACATTTTCATATTCCACTCTTTGGGAAATAGATTCTAGCTCTCCATCTTCATTCTTGATAACAATTTGGATTTTCGAGATCTGAAGCTTAGTGATGTATATCTCCACCTTAATCTTTGCCATCATTGGTCTAGTTTTTGAGAGGGTAGCTATGTCCGAGATGATTGGAACTCCAATAGGAGCCAAAAATTTGCAGAGTGCATCCCATTCAAAAAAATGCCATCTTAGATCTGAGAGGTTAATCTAGACTGGAGCTAAGGTGGTCTCAGCCTCATGTCTAAAGTCGGGCTTCCATTTTAGGAGTTTAATCTGCATATTACAGAGGGTAAGAAAGTTCCTTCCATAGACATTTCTATGATATTCCTCTAAATCGAAATCTAGAAAGATATGGTGCATATTGTAGGCTCCTATCTTAATAGACCCTTTTAGAAGAATATCTGTTTTAAAATCGTCCCTAATTTTCTCAATCGAGGGGAGGATTTTTGTAAACTTACCTATGAGTGTGAGCTTGCAGGTTTCAGCCAACATATCATTTTCCTCTTTAGAGAAGGAAACTACTAGTTTTCCTTCTTTTAAATCATAGGGACGATGAGGGAGTCGTATCTTCCTCCTTGCACCATTTCCGATTTTGGAAATGCCTGGTTATGCAAAGTTCATGAAAGAATTGATTACCAAGTAGGGGAGTATGGATTTCAAAACAATTGAGGTGTCTCATAGTTGTAGTGCCATTATGACTAGCAATGTGGTTGTCAAGAAAAATGATTCGGGGGCATTCATTATTCCATGTACTATTGGGATGTTTCAATTTTCCAAGGCATTGTGTGAATTTGGGCAAGTATTAACTTGAGGCCATATGCCATTTTCAAAAAAGCTTGGGTTAGGTGAGCCTAAGCCAACAACGATGCATTTTCTCATGGCCAATCGATTTATCAAGCATCCTATTAGCATACTTTATGATATTTTGGTGAAAGTGGATGGGTTCATATTTTTGACCGACTTTGTTATTCTTGGTTGCGAGATCGACACCGAAATACCTATTCTACTAGGTAGGCCGTTCTTAGCTAACGAAAGAGCCCTTGTGGATGTTGAAAGTGGTGAGCTAAAGTTTCTAGTAAATGATGAGGAAGTTACTTTCAATGTGTGCAAATCAATCAAGCAACCTAGCGACATACCTGTGGTATCATTCATTGGTGTGATTGAAGAAGCAGTGGCTAGCTAGTGTGAGTGAAGTGTCTTGTGTAGATGAATCCCTAGCTCCCGTTCTTTTGAACTATGATGGTGGTCGTGGTTGCTCTATCGGGTTTGGGTTCTCACTCTAATATTCCATTGAAGCTCGATATTGATATAAAAAATTGAGAAAGTCCTCCCGCTAAACCATCCTCTGAAAAACCATCAAAGCTTGAGTTGAATGTTCTCCCACCTCACCTTCAGTATGTATTTTTTGGAGCAAACAATAGCTTTCCCATAATTATCGCCCCAGGTCTACTTTAATAGAAAGTGTAATTACTTGTAACTGTGTTGAAATGATACATTAAAGCCATCAGATGGTCAATTGCTGATATTGTGGGAATTCCCCTCGGGATTTGTACTCATAAAATCGAATTGAATAGTGAGTGCAAACCAAGTGTTGAGCACTAAAGGAGGTTAAACCCTCCAATGCAAGAAGTGGTGAAGAAGAAAATCATCAAGTGGCTCGATGCAGGCGTGGTCTACCCTATTGCAGATAGCAAGTGGGTGAGTCCCGTGCAATGTGTACCAAAGAAAAGAGGTATCACCGTGGTCCAAGATGGAAAAAGGGGAACTTGTACTAATGAGACTGGTTACCGATTGGTGTGTATGCATGGACTACCAAAATTGAATGCATGGACCAAGAAAGAACATTTCCTAATCCCTTTTATGGATCAAATGCTTGATAGGCTTGCGGGGCATTGATGGTTTTGTTTCTTAGGTTGTTATTCCAGTTATAATCAAATTTTCATTTCATCTGAAGACAAAGAAAAAACAACTTGCACATGTCCCTATGGAACATTTGCTTTCAAAAGAATGACATTTGGGTTGTGTAATGCTCTGACAATGTTCCAACGATGCATGCTCTCTATTTTTGTTGATATGGTTGAAGACTCGATGGAGGTCTTTATAGATGATTTTTCGGTTGTGGGTGACACATTTGAAGCGTATCTTTAACACCTTGGGATAGTATTACAAAGATGCACCGAAACAAATCTTGTTCTTAATTGGGAGAAATGTCATTTCATGGTCAAAAAAGGTATTGTTTTGGGGCATAAAATTTTAGGAGAAGGAATAGAAGGGGATCAAGACAAAGTCGAAGTTATTGCTAAACTACCTCCTCCCATTTTGGTGGAAGGAGTCCAAAGCTTTGTAGGACACAGAGGCTTCTACCAACGGTTTAAAAAGGATTTCTATGAGGTAGCTTATCCCCTTATTAAGCTACTTGAAAATGAATCTACTTTCAACTTTGATGAAGCTTGCCTCAAAGCATTCTTGTGCTTAAAACAAAAGTTTGTGTCAGCTCTGATCATTGTTTACCCTGATTGAAGCATTCCATTTGAACTAATGTGTGATGCAAGTGGTGTGGCTTTGCGAGCTGTTTTTGTCAAATGAAAGGGTAAGCCGTTTCACCTGGTTTATTATGCAAGTAAGACTTTGAATGTAGCTCAAAGAATTACGCTGTCACCGAACAAGAATTTCTAGTTATAGTGTATATTTTTGAAAAGTTTAGAGCATATTAGTTGGGCACTAAAGTGGTGGTACACACGGATCATGCTGCAATCCGATATTTGATGTTTAAGAAAGTTGCAAAGACAAGGTTGATTCGATGGGTGCTGTTGTTACAAGAGTTTGATTTCGAGGTCAAGGATCGAAAAGGGTGTGAGAATGAAGTGGGGGATTACTTGTCAATGCTAAAAACCAATGTTGTTTCCGATAAGAGGGATATTGAGGAAGAGTTTCCCCGATGAGTCAGTAATGATTCTATCTCATTGAAATCCAACTTGGTATGCTGATTTCGCAAATTATGTTGTGTGTGAGATTGTTCCCCATGGATTGAATTTCTACCAATGGAAGAGGTTTTTGTTCGGTGTGAAGAAGTATTTTTGGGATGTACTGTACCAATTTTGGGAATGTGCAGATCACATAATTAGAAGGTGTATACCAGAAGTGGAGGTAAATGCAATTCTCGATGCTTGCCACGCGTCGCCAGTTGGTGGCATCATAGCGGGGTGCACACGGCTGCCAAAGTACTTCAAAGTGGTTATTATTGGCCGAAGTTATACCATGATTCACACCTTCTTGTTAAACAATGCATTCAATTCCAAAAGCAAGGTGGAATGTCGAGAAAGCATGAATTACATCTCCGTCTAAATCTAGAGGTAGAATTGTTTGATGTCCTAGAGAATCGACTTCATGGGACCCTTTGTGAGTTCATATGTTAATAAGTTTATCTTAGTAGCGATTGACTATGTTTCTAAATGGGTAGAGGCTTTACCTTTACCCAACAATGAAGGGAGAAGTGGTGTGCAATTCTTGAAGCGATACATTTTCACACGATTCAACACTCCATGTGCGATTATTAGCTATGGGGGGGGGCATCTCATTTTTGTAATAATTTGTTTGAATCTTTGTTGAGCAAATATGGATTTAAGCATAAAGTTGCAACCCCTTATCATCCAGAGACAAGTGGGCAGGTTGAAGTGTCGAATAGAGAAATTAAGGGGATTTGGCAAAAATAGTCAATGCAAATTGGACAGACTGGTCTCGGAAGTTAGATGATGTTCTTTGGGAATACTGCACCACATTCAAGACCCCGATTTCC
This sequence comes from Solanum tuberosum, assembly GCF_000226075.1. Classification (NCBI taxonomy): domain Eukaryota; kingdom Viridiplantae; phylum Streptophyta; class Magnoliopsida; order Solanales; family Solanaceae; genus Solanum; species Solanum tuberosum. The sequence continues at coordinate 1,981,168 of NW_006238983.1, read as the reverse complement.
ATGTCACTATACCAATTTGTGTTTGGAAAGTTTTGTCACCTACCAATTAAGCTTGAACATAAGGCATTATGGGCATTGAAATCATTGAACTTGAATGGGGGGGGGGGATGCTTCAAAGGATAGTGTAAACCAACTCCATGCATTGGAAGAGTTTCGGCTGCTGGCCTACAAGATTTCAACCCTTTACAAGGAGAAAATGAAGAAGTAGCGTGATGTCAAAATCCTTCAGTGAGAGTTTAAAGCTGGCGATCTTGTTTTACTTTATAACTCTCATTTGAGACTTTGTCCGCATAAACTCAAGTCGAAATGGTCAGGCCCATTCAAAGTGACTCGTGTGTTAACGAATGGGCAATTGAAGTTGAATGAAAATAAGGATCGGTATTCAAGGTAAATGGGCAACAATTGAAGCTCTACTTCAGAGAATACCTAGATTTGTTAGTAATTGAAGTAGTGTATTTGGAAGACGCTTAAATGCATTTCCACGTTGTGCCACGGCGTTAACTAAGGTGCTTTTTGGGAGGCAACCCAAGTTTTCGTCATTTTATTAATAACGTTTGCTGAATGTGTAGGTTGGACCCATTTGGCGAATTGCTAACTGGCTCCCTAAATCACCCAAGTGCATCTCCCTTCCTAGGGTCAACATACATATTCATTCGGGAAAATTTGGCGAGGCTGCAGTAACTTCGGCGTTCCGCTGGGCTGAATCAGTGAGGTCGATTAACATCACCTTTTTGTTTCAATTGTAAGGTCAACTTTTTGTAAATTTTGGCAAACCAAATTCTAGTCAGCGGTCCACCGAATGGTTCGGCATCACTAGTACTGCTTGCCAATTGGGCGTGAAGTGAAAAGTCTCTCCTTCTCTAATCCTTTCATTATGTGATCCTTACTTTTCCTTTTTATTATTTAAATTAGTTTGTATATGCATAAAGGACATTGCATAGTTTTTCTCGGTGCGGTGAAGGTCTTACCATTGTTGGTTTGTTTTTCTCTTAGTGATCCATCTCCTGATTCTGATTGTTGAATATTGTCGATGTTTTGTTGTACATTTAAGTGTCGATTTTGATCAATACCGATGACTTGGATAGTGCTCTTGATCGAACAATATGTTTGTACAAGTCCAAAGAGGGCAATTTGAGTTGCATAAGAAATGTATGAACTCTTAGGATCTAATTTTGACTTGTCGATTGTCGAAGTGAGTTTATTAATGATCGTTACAGGCAAGCTGAACTTGTAGAGTCATGATCAACGATTGTGTTTAATGCCTTGAATGGTGAGATTTTCTTGAAATATGTGCTTGATGATGACTAAAACTTACCCCGTTGGTCCAGTTGACTAGCATTGGTTAATGAAAGAGATGATCTTAGGCACAAATTTTTTGAGAGTGCTCAAAATTGCTACTATACCTCTTTGTGACTACCTTGTGATAGTGTGAACCTAGATTGACACCATTTGAGCCGACGCTTTTTGGATGAAACAAGAAAACATTTGGCCCTCTCATACACATTATAACACCTCAGAATCTAGTAGGCTAAGCCAGGGCTAAGTGAGAAGTCAAGAACTATAGAAAATAGCCTTGGTACTCTCCATGAAGGTCCACACGGCTCGTGAACGGCACCACGGCTAGTGGTGGTGCCCATGGACCCAGGAAGTGAGTGACCGAGGGAGGTTCACCTCCCACAAGCACCATGACGCCTCGTGGTGGAGACCACGGGTCGTGGTGACACTCATGGAGGTGAGGTAGTAAGACTCTTAAGCTGTCTAAAATGAAGGCCTTCCCACGAGCCACTAAACGGCTCGTGAAGGCCACTACAAGTCGTGGGAGTGGTCGTGGTCTAGAGTTTGTCTTAAAGAGGTTAAGTGGTGGCAATCCAAGCCATTGGTCAAGGACCACGGCTGCCACCATAACTCGTGGAAGCCTTAACGGCTCCCGGGGCCCCCCACG
>NW_006238983.1:1973284-1979190 GCF_000226075.1 Solanum tuberosum | reverse complement strand
TTTGACGGGCCGTGGCCAAGTAAACGGCTCGCGAAGACCTTGATGGGCCGTGGGAGTGGTCATGAACATGAAATAGATTTTTAGGGGTCAAGGGTTGGTTTCCAAGCCACTGGTCCAAGATCACGATGGGGACCACAACTCGTGGTAGGGACCACAGCTCGTGGAGCCTCACGTGGTATGGGGAAGTCCACTGTTAAGTTGAGGGGTAAATGAGTATTTCCAGTTTTAATTAGATTAATGCTATGTCGTTTTACCCAAGCCTAGGACTCTTATATAAGTGATTTTAACCCTTAAACTCACCCATTCAAGTCATTATTTCCAAAAACCCAAAAGAAATCCCGAGTTCTTCTCTAAAATATTTCTCTATATAGAACTTTAAGAAGAAGAAAGAATTGGAGCTAGGATGAAGGTCAAGCCTTCAATCCTCAAGAATTTGTGGGCTTTGTTAACAAGGTACTATGGATTTTCAATCATGAAATCCTTTCATCCATGGAGCCCCTAAGATTTCCCCAATTGAGAAGTAGAGATTCCTAAATTGAGTTAGGGTTTTCTCTAATGTTGTGGGTATTGATGAATGTTGATCCAAATGGGTAAATTATGATTGTTTATGCTTGAATTGAGTAGATTCAATGATTTTAGAATGAATTTACATATACCCATGCCTAGCCATGATTCTAAGATGAAATTGATGTATGTGGGTTTTACTCCATGAAAGGGGAAATTGAGGATTTATCTGTATTCATATAAGACTGATATGGTACATTATATATTGCTTAAGATTGAAGAATACATGATGACTTATGATTATAATGGCTTTGAGAGTAAATATTATATGATGAATTACGATTATTAGGGCTTTGAGATTAAAGCTTATATGATGAATTATAATTAGTAGGGCTTTGAGAGTAAAGCTTATATGATGAATGTTGATTATTTTAATCGAATTTTTGTGGAAGGATTTACCCACATGATTTACCTTATGAGTGTATGAATGCATGAATGTGAAAGGTTTCCTCACATAAATGATTCTAGGTTGAAAGGCTTGCTCACCTAAAATTAATCAATGAATTCATGAACTATGATAGTAAGACATATCTTGGGTTAGCATAATGAGATGCTTTTCCATGGTATCTTCAAGTGGTAATATGAGATCCCTTCATGGTAGCTTGGGTTAGTAGAACTCATGGTAGCTTTGGTTAGTAGAACTCATTGTAGCTTGGGTTAGTAGAACTCATGGATAGCTTGGATTGAGAAATAGTATCCTTTCATGGGTCGCTTGACTTGGTAAGATAAGACCATTTATGGTATCTTGAATTGGTAAGGCCTTACCATTTCATGGTAGCTTGGATTGATAAATAGTACCATTCCATGGGTAGTTTTGAATAGAATGATAAGGTACTTTCTATGGTAACTTGGATTGGCATGATGAGGTGCTTCTTCATGGTAGCTTGAGTTGGTAATATGAGACTTCCTCATGGATAACTTGGATTAGTAAATTAGTGCTCCTCCACGGATAATGACTTAGCTTGGATCGGTAAGATGACATGACTTCCATGGATAGTAGAAATAACTAAGGATTGACTACTCCTCAATCAAACTAGCATAGTTATGATGAAGCAAGGTTACTTCAAGGAAGTATGGTAAGTATGTTTAAAGATGAGATTTACTTGTTATGATGAATGATTAGCTTGGATTGTTGTTTGAGGTTCCTTTCATGATATGAATGACTAGAGGTGGATGACCCAAGTCTTGATTAAGGATAAGTGAGGTTAGTTCAAGAAGTGTTCCTCTTATATTATGATGATTTATGTGCATTGATTATGCTTATGACTTATGTTGTTAACTCTTATGCTTATGTTTATATTTATGCAAGCTATCATATTTAGTACATGTTTGTACTAACACATACTCTTGCCTACATTTCTTATCCAAATGTCGAGTCCAGCGATATCGACTCTCATCTCCTTGGCTAGGATCATAGTAGAGCAATATTTGAAGATTGGTCAGTCCTCATAGCATTTGAGGATTTGACCACCATTTTCTTATGTTCTTTCATTTTATGTTTTGAACTATTGTATGTGTTGTGTCCTAAAGATATTCATGTTTTAGATAGTTTGAGACAAAGTGTATTATAATTTCGCTTCGTTTTATAAAGAGTTTGATTATGTTTAAAATGTTTTATATTTTCACTAATTTTTTATTATCTTATGTTATGAAAGCAATGTGGTTTGTATGAGGCCTCTTATGGTCTTGTACACCTTGTTACATTTAAGGGGTGCCTCTGGGTGGTGAAAAACTTGGTAATCGGAGCACAATGTTTAGAATGGTTCTAGGATGTCTCAAAACCATGTCAAGTAGAGTCTTGTTCAAGTGTGAAGCGCGTCACATTTATGAATGAGAGGTTACTAGATGCTTAGGAAACTTCACTTCTTTCTTTACTCTAAGTCATGCGATAGAGTGTAACTCTATAAGGTCTTTATCCTTACCATTACCCAATGGTCTTCAGGACATTACTACTACAAGGGCTCATTCTAGAAGGATTGAAGAAGACAATGTAGATCAAGAACCTACCTCCTTAAGCTCCGATCGACCCCATGGCTGAGAATGTGACAAATGTAGAGTTTAGGTCGGCTTTTCAAGTGTTTACTCAAGCCGTGATGGCCCAAGACAATAGGGAGGTTGTAGTCCCCGTGAACCCAAATGTAGGTACAACGGCTTCTAGAGTGAGGGACTTCACAAGAATGAATCCTAGGGGTCAAAGGTTGAGTAAGATCCTCAAAAGTTCATAGATGAGGTCTATAAGGTGTTGGACATTATGGGAGTAACTGTGGTAGAGAAGCCGAAATTAGCCACTTATCAACTTAAAGGGGTTGCTCAGATTTGGTTCAACCAATGGAAAGAAGCAAGACCGATAGAAGCATCCATAGAGTGGGAACTGTTTAAAGCTAATTTTGTTGATAGGGTCTTCCCTCTTGAGATAAGAGAGGCTATGGTACTTGAGTTTATTAACCTTCGGCAAGGTAATATGAGTGTTAAGGAATATGCTTTGAGGTTCACTCAATTGTCAAAATATGCTCCATCTATAGTGGCCGACCCTAGGTCGAGAATGAGTAAGTTCATTTCCGGAGAGTCTGATTTAGTGGTGAAAGAATGTTAAACGACTATGCTTGTCCATGACATGGACATTTCTCATCTTATGGTTCATGCCCAATAGATTGAAGAGGAGAAACTTAAAGGGAGATCTAGGGAGAAAAAGAGATCTAGATTGATGATGGTAATTTCTCTCACGCAAGGTCCGATGGACATGGTCGTCCTAGGTATCGACAAAGGTTTTCCGGGCAAGGTTCCTCCAATGCTCATAGGTATAACGAAGATAAAGAGTCTAACCCTAAATCGCAAGGAATTAGTAGTGGATCCCTATTGCATAAGGGTAGGTGTTTAGCCGGCACAGAGGGTTGCTTCAGTTGTGGTGAAACTGGTTACAAAATGAGGGATTGTCCAATGAATAAGGCTAATAGAAGAGAGGGTAAGCAAGCTCCTCCTATTGGTTTAGGTGCAAATGCTCTAAGACAAAATAGGTTCTATGCTCTTTAGGTTTGAGGTGAGCAAGAGTGTTCTCCTGATGTGGTTACCGGTATGTTGAATGTTTTCTAACTTGATGTTTATGCTTTATTAGATCTCGGTTCTACGTTGCTTTTTTTTGTGACGCCATATGTCTTTATGATATTTGATGTACTTGCAAATGTGTTGGTAAGAATATTTTTCTGTCTCTACCCCTGTTGGTGATTCTATTGTTGCTAGGAGGGTCTATAGAGGATTTCCTGTTTCCTTATGCCACAGAGTTACCCATGTTGATTTGGTAGAGCTTGATATGTTAGACTTTGATGTTATCCTCGGTAGGGATTAGCCCACTCTTGTTATGTTTCTATTGATTGTAGAACTCGTGTAGTCACGTTTCAATTCCCAAATGAGTTTATCCTAGAGTGGAAGGGGGGAAATTCTATGCCTAGAGGTCAGTTTGTTCCTTAAATAAAAGCTAGAAGGAAGATGGCTAAGGGTTGCCTTTACCACCTAGTTAGGGAGAGGGAAATAGACTTTAGTGTTGATCAACTGTAAGAAGCTACTTACTTTTCTAAGGTTGACCTTAGGTTGGGTTACCACCAATTGAGGGTGAATGATGATGATTTCCCGATAATGGCTTTTAGAACCCGATGTGGTCATTAAGAGTTTTTGGTAATGTCATTTGGTTTGACTAATGCCCTTGCGACATGTATGAATTTGATGAATAGGGTGTTTAGATAATACCTTGATATCTTCGGTAAGTAGACTCCTCCAAGGGTGGTGTTATATTTCACCATAATTTAGAATCGTCTTGTGTGAAGGATGTGAAAGCTATCCCGTGCTCTTTTCCGGGGTGGCATGACAATACTGGTATTTACCATATCTTCGGCATACTCAGACTTCTCCCTGCTAGACTCAACAACATGCAAGCATAAACCCACAAAATTTAACCGATTTTAAGGCACAAAAATATGGGATTTTAACAATATAAACACTACGAGCAGGATTTTCACAGGCATAAGTAAAAACAATTAAGATTAGTGAGGCCCAACACATATCACTAAGATAATATCATTGCAAATGAGTACAAAATTTCTAAAAATAAATTTGGGTTCGGAAAACCAACCTTAGATGCTGATTAAAATACTTTTGAAATGCTAGGCGGCAACGTAATCCACTCCGAACACAAATCAACGACTAAAATACTTTAAAATTGCACAAATATAGAAACTAAGGTGGGGGTGTGAGTTTGTGACGATTGAAACTGGGGAAGCGGGAAGAGTTTGAAAGTCTAAACCTTTGGCCTTTTAAGAAACCATCCAGTTCTCACCGTTTCGACGACGTTAGTCATGCTCGCCGACCCACTCGGCAACACGCCAAGTGGTTACTTACCTCACTGAGTTTTACAGGATCCTCAGTTGATGTAGGGGTCCAAACGACACATTAGATCGTGATCATTGACCTAGTCGGTGATTCACCAATAATTTCCTGGGCTCACCGACTTTTATAGACTCCTATGTATAATTGTCTTGATTCTGTTGACAGTCTGGGTTAGGGTCATCGACATCTTCGGCAATGCACCAACTGGACCTTTTGCTCACCAATCTACAATTTGCAACAATTTTCCCACTTCGACCTACTGATGAGTCCACAAATTGGACTCAGTTAGGGCTTTATTTTGATAGAAATAGTGTCCCCAAATGCTTATTTTGTCTGAATATTTGATGAAAACTGTTAAGTTTCACGTATTTGAAGTTTTAGTGGAAGCATGGACACTTAGGCGCAAAAAGGAAAAAAGGCTGAAAAGAACGAAGAAGCTAAAGCCTGAGCATCGCCAAGCACACTTAGCGATTTGCCGAAAGGACGCAGTCCGTCCTTTGTTCCAGGACGCTAAACCTTGAAGGAGCAGGATAAAAAAGGCGATGAAAGGAGCAGTCGGCGTTTCACCGAATAATTCCGCAAAGTAGTATTATGTCGCCCAATGACACAGAGCACGACGATGCTGAAGGCTAGTGCAAGACGGCGATGCACTACACCAAATGTCGAATTGTCGAGTTACTCGGCGATTCCGGGTTACCTCGCCGAAAGATCCGCCAGCACTATTTTCTGAAGTCTATAAATACTAAACTTATTATTAATTTTTAGAGAGTCAAACATTTGTTTTAATTTTCATAAAAGAATAGTACTTTTAAGATATTTTATGTCAAGTTTGGAGAGGGTTTTTGGAAGACTTGAAGGAAGACAGATTTCATCTTCCCCAAGTTGGAAGTGGGTCTTCTCCATTCTTATTCCTTTGCTTAAATCAAGGTTTAATTTCTTATACCCATTTGATTTTAGTATCATTT
>NW_006238983.1:1885498-1973014 GCF_000226075.1 Solanum tuberosum | reverse complement strand
GGGGGTCGACAGGAGGTTCAGCCTGAGAGGGTGATCCCTAGTCCCATATCCTAACACTCAGCTCGAGAGAGTGAGTGGGGTAAGGCGTAGGCTGGCCCTCAAGCTGCAAATGGGTGTCCGAGAGGAACGCATTTGAAACGGGGTAAGTTTCCCGAAAGGGAACTTATTTCTATTTAAAGCTTAGCCTAGTCACTATTATCTTGAAAATATCCTATCGAAAGCATGTACCCGACGATTTATCTCAACTTATATTGCGGTCACACCCCAAGAACTTTTCCCCATACTTGATTTTCTTGTTATTATTTGTTGTTTTTACTAATTTTGACAAAACCCCCAATTGATATTTGACACTTTTGTGTCACCCCCTTTAATTTACTATGTTTTTACTCGTTAATGTCTTTAGCTACGACTAGTTAGAATTAAATTTTATTTTTCTATTAAATCTCAAAACCACTCCCTTGGGACACGACCCCAACCTTAAGTTGAGTTACTATATTATTGACGATCGTAGTCACTCGTACCGTAGGTTACTGTTGTTGGTCGCGATAAGTATCACCTACACAAACAACACACCATTATTTCTAAAAGCGAAAATAAAGCGATAAGGGGTCTTGGGTTGCCTCCCAAGTAGCGCCTTAGCTAACGTCGTGGCACGACGTAAGTCCCCACTTAAGTTCCATTAGTGGGGTTTGCCTCACTTTCATAAGGCAACCCCTCTTCTGGCTCTGGGTAGAGAAATTCCAGAAGCATCTTATATGAAATTCCATGAGTCGAGCACTGCAGCAAGAAAGCCTTAAACCTTTGCCACAACTCATAAACTGACTCACCCTCCAATTTATTGAAACTAAGGATGTTATCCCTTAGCATCATCACTTTCAAAAGAGGGTGGTTTATTGGGTCACCGTTCCTAGTAGATATGCTCAATTTTTCTGTTCAAAACAGCAACACAACAACAAAAACTAAAAATTAAGTAAGTTCAACTATAATTAACAAGAACAAAATTCAACTTAACTAAAAATTCTCAACTAACGCCACTCCTCGGCAGCGGCGCCATTTTGATGCTTATCGTGAGCAACGACACTAACCTACGGTACGAGTGTCTATGATAGTCGATAATATAGTAACTCAACCAAGGGTAGGGCTCGTGTCCCAAGGGAGTGGTAGTGAAAATAGTAGTTAATTAGAATTTCATTTCTAATTAGCTGTAGTTTGAGAGATTATCGAATAAAAACAAAGTAAATTCAAGTGCGTGACACGAAAGTGTCAAATATCAAAAGGGGTTTTGTTACAAGTAGTATAAACAACAAAAATAACAAGAAAATCAAGTATGGGGAAAAGTTCTTGGGGTGTGACCGCAATACAGGTTGAGATAAATAGTTGACTACATGCTTTCGATAGGAAATTTGCAAGATAATAGTGACTAGGCTAACCTTTAGATGGAAATAAGTTCCCTCTCGGGCAACTTACCCCGTTTCAAATCTGTTCCTCTCTGACACCCATTCGTCGCATGAAGGCCAGCCTACGCCTTACCCCACACACTCTCTCGAGCTGACTGCTAGGCTATGGGACTAGGGTTCACCCTCTCGGGCTGGACCTCATGTCGACCCACTCCTTAGGCCATGAATCTAGTGGCCTTGGTTTCGCGACCTCCCTCTTGGGCAAGCCGAAAACACATGGGTGACTTTGTATTTGCAACTACAAACCCATTAAATTAAACCACAACCACTAGGTGAAATCACCATTAAAATACATCTAACCTATCAGCAATCAAGACCCAATAATAATATCAACACGTATTTGTTAAATCATACCCCAAGAATGGGGTTTTTAGCAACACATCAAGGGCTAACAAAATACACCTAAAATGATAATGAAATGAAATGGGTATAAGAAAATAAACCTTAATTTAAGTAAAGGAAGAAGAATAGAGAAGACCCACTTCCAACTTGGGGAAGATGAACTCCTTTCTTCGAGTCTCCCACAAAACCCTCTCCAAACATGAGAGAAAAATACTAAAACTGATGTTCTAAAAGTGAAAATTAACAATATTATTCGCACCCTTAAAAATAATAACTAAGGCTAGTATTTACAGTTTTCAGATTTAGTGTTGCGGCGGACCATTCTACGAGGTTAGTCATGATCGCTGAATGACTCAGCGAATCTCCCTTTTTCTGGTTCATCGCATATTGTGCTTTGCCTTCAACATGTTTGTGTTTTGGACCATTGTGTGGTATAACATCGCTTCGCGAAACTGTTCGGTGAAGCGCCGACTGCTCGTTTCATCACCTTTTTGATCCACTTCCTTCAGGGCTTCGCGTATTGAAACAAAGGGCGGAGTGCTTCCCTTCGGCAATTTGCCAAGAGTGATTGACGAAGCTTAGGCTTTAGTTTTTACGTTCTTTCTAGCCTTTTGTTTCTTTTTGTGCCTAAGTGTCCATGCTTCCGCTAAAACTTCAAATACTTCAAAATTTAATAGTTTTCATCAGATATTGAGACAAAATAAGCATTTGAGGACACTATTTCTAGTAAAATAAAGACCTAAATGAGTCCAATTTTTGGACTCATCACCCACTAGCTACGAAACTGAGCTCCATGAATATCGAACCCCTATATTTGGGAAAAATAAAGGCAAGAGTTTGATTTAGTTCAAAACAATGTACCAAGTATGATAGCCATGCATAAAACATTCAATAACATGCTAAAAGGGACATTTCATTTCATGACATACAATAGACCAAATTAAAAATCATAAGTCATAAATCATGGTCAAGCCAAGACTTCTTCTTTAAAAGCTTTGAACTCATATGTGATACTTCTTGAACTAACCTTAGTTTGTTAATACTTGTGGGGAAATTAGCCTTAACCGACATGAGACCATGTGAGTTATAACATCATCCCCCAATGTCTCCCATACCAAAAAGGGTTGTTCTACTTGCGGAAGGTAGAAACTCAACTTCTAGCTTAAGTGGATCCACTAGCTAATCACCCTATGTGGGCACATAGTTATGGACTAAGGAGATTGCTACTAGAAAACTAGTACTCTACTACGAGAGGGCTTTCATCGCATGAGATTACTTTGGAAATTCGGACTTTACTACGCGACAGCTTCCATCTCAATTTCAGTATCCACTCGGTGCTAAGCATAAATTCCCATGGAATAGTCATTTCTTAATTGACTTCATTACTAATGAAAAGGTGCCCTTGGACAAACAATTCAAACTAGTTTCATTCAGATAGCTCCTTGTCTTTGATTCAATTAGGTGAGAATGCCTTTCAACCTAATAATCCTCTCTATGTGAGAAAACCTTTCACATCATTCTAGTTATGTGTTTATGAGAATGTCCTTTCAACAACAACATCATCATTGGTACTTTACTCTGAAAGAACTCTTGATACATTTGCATAGATTTCATAAAATAATGCATAAGTCCATAATTTACCTCTTGAGGTCAAAACCCACACTCAAAAATAAATTCTTATAAAACATGGGTTATATATGGATTTCATCATAAATACGTTTAAAGATTGAAATAAATGCTTAATTTTATATACCTCTTCCTTGAAGACCAAAATCCCACATCATATGATTCACAACTTGAAAACATGGGGATTACATGGGTTCATCGGTTAAATCATCATAAAATCAACATGCATAAGAGATCATAATTCAATCATTTAAATCAATAATAAAGAGTACCCACGATAATTGAAGAAAACCCTAACTCAATTGGGGAATTCTACCATTCGAAATAGATAGATTTAGGAACTCCATGGATGAAAACTACCATACCTTGAGTCCAAATGCTAGCTTTCAATGGAGGAATCCTTAGCTTGAAACACTAGGTGAATCCTTCTTCTTCTTCTTCATGTTTCTAGAGAGAGAATATATAGAGAGGAATTGGTTTTCTTTTGGGAATTCGGAAGACCGAAGTAAAATAGGTTAATTTGGTGGTTGAAAAAACTTATATAGGGCTTCTAAATATAGGCAAAATGATAGTATAGGAATTAATTAATTAGGAAAAGACCCTACTGCCTCTGAAAAATAACTAACAACAGTCCACTGACCTACTAACCACGGACCCAGTTGACGGACCGTCGCCTAACCTACGGTCCTGTAACACCCCGGATTCGAAAAAGGGCTATATAGCAGATTTTTAGATATTGTAGGTACCAGCCATAGACGCCAACCACAGACAGTGGGTAGAACCATGCACCATGGGTTTGGTTCGTGGACAGGGACCCAGGTCTGTCCCGAGGTCCACAAACCATGACCTAACAAATAGACCATCGGTCAGACCACGGTCCATGCTCCAAGACCCCAAAAGTTAGGTTTCTGATAACCAATGACGAATGTGGAGGATGGTCTGTCATCCTGACCACGGTCCGTCAGTGGGGTATCATGAATCGTGGGTTGGCAGGTTCAGTTAGGGGCAGTTGGGTCTGAGAGGAACGCATTTGAAATGGGGTAAGTTGCTCGAAAGAGAGCTTATCCCCCTTAAAGTCTAGCCTAGTCAAAATTTCTCTATGAATCTTCTATCTAAAGCATGTACCCATTAATGTAACTTAACCCGTATTCCCGTTACATCCTAAGAATCCCCTCTCATTACTTAGAAACCCTTGTTTATTTTGTTGTTTTTACTTACTAGTGACAAAGCCCTCTTTGTTAATTGACACTCTTGTGTTCCCCTTTAATTTACAATATTTTTACTCGTTAATGTCTTTAGCTATGACTAGTTAGAACTAAGTTTTATATTTATATTAATTCTCAAACCCACTCTCTTGGGAACGATCCCAACCCTTGGTTGGGTTACTAAATTATTGTACGATCTTAGACACTTGCATCGGAAGTTGTGTCTTGATTACGCAAACATCAGGAAGCAAAATTGCTTCCATCCACTTCGACACATAATCAACTGCGATAAGAATATACTTCATCCCATGTGAACTCACAAATGGACCCATAAAATCAATGCCCCATATATCAAACAACTCTATCACCAATATAGGGTTGTTAGGAACCTCTTGTCTCTTTTGAATTTCCTCTTTCTCTTTGGCAACGGTCACAAGACTTGGCAAAACCATGAGCATCTTTGTGGATGGTAGGCCAGTAATAGCCACACTGCAAAATTTTATACACATTTCGAATACCGCTATGATGCCCACCAACAGGCAATTTATGGTACACCTCTAGTATACTCAACATCTCGACCTTGGGCACACAACGACCAATAATCCCATCAGCACAACTACGATACAAGTAAGGCTCATCCCAAAAGAACTTCTTCACATCATACATAAACTTTTTCCTTTGGTGGAAAGACAAATCTGATGGCACCAGATCACTTGCCAAAGAGTTAGCAAAGTTTGCGAACCACTGAATCAGATCATGAGAAGAGGCCATTACATGTTCATCTGGAAAAGCATCATTAATTTCAGTACTATCACCAAGCTTGAGCATATCTTCTTCCTCCAATCTGGACAAGTGATCGGCAACCTGATTTTCTGTCCCCTTTCTATCTTTCACCGAAAAATTGAACTCTTGCAGCAACAACACCGATCTAATCAACCTCGGTTGTGCATCCCTTTTAGCCATCAAATACCTCAATGTAGAATGGTCAGTATGCATTATGACCTTAGTACCAAGCAAGTAGGATCAAAATTTCTCGAATGCAAAAACTACCGCAAGTAGCTCTTGTTCAGTCACTGTACAGTTCTTTTGAGCCACAATTAGAGCTTTGCTAGCGTAGTAAATAGGATGAAGAATCTTCTCTTACCTCTGTCCCAATATTATACCAAGTGCCACTCCACTCGCATCACACATTACCTCAAACGGTTGTCCCCAATTTGGTGAACTAATGAGAGGTGCAGTAACTAACTTCTCCTTCAACTCTCCAAATGCTCTCAGACAAGCATCATCAAAATCAAACTTATACAACTTTGCGAGCAGTTTTCACGATGGATGTGAAATTTTGGAAAAATCCTTGATGAACCTTCTTTAGAAACATGCATGCCTAAGAAAACTTCTAACACCTTTAACAGAGATAGGTGGTGGACGCTTTTCTATTACCTCAACTTTCATTTTATCAACCTCAATACCCTTCTCAGAGATTCGATGACCCAGAACTATCCCTTCTTTCACCATGAAGTGGCACTTCTCCCAATTGAGCACAAGATTACACTTTTCACACCATTTAAGTACCTCGGCCAAATGGTCTGGACAACGATCAAAAGAGTCACCTACCACAGATAAATCATCCATAAATACCTTAATAGTGTCCTCCACCATATAAAAAAATATCGACATCATACAACGCTTGAAGGTCGCTGGAGCATTACACAACCCAAATGGTAACCATTTGAATGCGAAAGTCCCATAAGGACAAGTGAAGGTGGTCTTCTCTTGGTCTTTCGGAGCTATAGAAATCTGATTGTAGCCCGAATAACCATCAAGGAAACAATACCAACCCTTACCCGTAAGTCGGTCCAACATCTGATCCATGAACGGCATAGGAAAATGGTCATTTTCTGTCACAACATTTAATTTCTGGTACTCCATGCAGACTCTACATCCAGTCACGTACTGCATCGGAACTAGCTCGTTTCTCTCATTAGGTACCAGAGTAATCCCTCCGTTCTTGTGCACACACTGAACAGGACACACCCAACTACTATCTCTAGTGGGATAAATAACTCCAGCATCCAACTAGTTGATGATTTCCTTTTTAACTACCTCTTGCATAGGCGGATTTAGTCTTCTCTGGTGCTCAATAATTGGCTTGTGATCCGTCATGAGTTGAATTTTATGAGAACAAATATCAGGAGGAATCCCAATAATGTTCGCAATAGTCCACCCAATAGCTCGCTTGAACCTCTTCAACACGGAAAAGAATGCCTCAACTTGTGCCACATTCCAATCTGCCGCAATGATGAATGGTAATGTACCATGTTACCCTAAGAATACATACCCCAAATGTGATTATGGAGCCTTAAGCTCTAATTTTTTAGCCTCTTCAACAGACGATCTAGCAGGTGGAGAGTCGGGATTCGTCATGTCTAACTCCAATCTCTTTGGTTTTGAACAGAATTAAAATCTATCAAGTGCGGCGACCAATTCATAATAGTATTCAATACCATCACTCTTAAAGTTCATCATAAACGCTGCTAGTGTATCAACACCCAATCTCTCTTTAACAGACACTTCAAAACCACTCTCTATAATATGTGTCACCATGGATACCAATTTGAGCTCACAACTCTACTTTATGGACCTACAGATATTGAAAGTTGCCTCTTCATTATTCAATCGGAACTTCATCTGCCCTTTCTCAATATCAGCCAATGCGCGCCCACTGGCTAGAATGGTCTCCCAAGGATAATGGGAACCTCAAAGTCAACATCACAATCAAGTATCATAAAATTCGCCAGAAAGATAAAAGACTCCACTTTCACTAGTACATCTTGGAGCACACCAATAGGCTTCCTCAAAGTTCTATCAGCCATAAGCAGTCGCATCATAGTCGGTTTTGGATCCCCTAAACCCAACTTCTTGTAAATAGACAATGGCATCAAATTGATACTAGTACCCAAATCGCACAACAACTTTGCAAAATGTAGCAACCCAATGGTATAAGGAATAGAGAAGGCACTAGGTTCCTCCTTCTTCTGCACAAGGGACCTTATAGCAAGAGCACTGCAGTTTTTCAACCTATCATCATCTAGAAACCTCACGACCCGCTTTCTAGTTACCAAGTCCTTCATAAACTTCGCATACCCAAACATTTGCTCCGAAGTTTCTATGAACGACACATTGACGGTGGTTCAATCCACGGTCCCTGGATCCTCCTCAGTGGATCCATACTTACAATCTTTAAAATCAGGTACTGGAACCCCCTCTCTGAATCATTTTTCGGACTTGCATGACAACACGTAGGTCGACCTACGATCCGTCGTTTGCAACCGTGGTTCCACACTTGTTAAAAAATTCCCTGATTTTCCTTCAGCCTTGGCTGCCCATCTACGTCTACCATATATGGGGCGTGACTGGACCTATGGTCCGTAGATCACGCCGTAGATGCCCTTTTCTGCATATTTTTTAACTATCTCTGAACTTCCACATTCGAACTTATTTCCTGCAAACATAATAAAAATACATTAATACCAATACAAAATGGCCCTAGACATACACAACTCTTAAGTGAAATGTATTTAAAAAATACCGTAAACTCATGGTTTATCAACACCCTCAACTTAAATTCAAAGTTTGTCCTCAAGCGACGCACTAAGACTCTAAACGACACTTGTATAGAAGCAAGCATTCAATATCAAGCAATCACATGACTCTCTATCCCGACTGTCTTTTAGAGTGCAAATATTTTCTCTTAGACTCAACAAGCTAACTCATGTGAATCAAAATATGAAAAAGATCGACTAATCAACATATAACATACACTTTTTTTGCTATCACCAAGGAACCAACTTTTCGACAATGTAACTAGTGCCCTTACTTCAAACTAAATCCCATTTTAACACAATGAATATGATTTTGAGTACAAGAATTCATTCAACACTCACGCTCAGAAGTACTTTCAAGTACAGTTAGTGCTCAATATCATAGGCTTGCCCTTATTTTCACTGCTTAGACTCTCCAAACTAGTTGCTAGGATCACTATAGGACTTTTCTTAGCTTGTAACGTAGGGTCGGGGTCAGGTGTGGTACATTTAGGTACTTTTTAGTGACTTTCTGCCCTCCTTGACATTACATTGGCTATCTACCTCTTCCTTAACCTATTCTTGGCAACTTTTCATCACTTTTCTTTCCCTTCACTCTTTTCAACCAAGGATGGGACTTTTGACTTTTTGACTTTTATTTCTCATTTTCTTCTTTTTGTTTTACTTTCTTTTTTGGTATTTCTTCGCACACTTTTCTTTTGCTTCTTTTGCACAAATTCACATCATTTTCCATACTCTTTTCAACATGAAACTCTGTTCATACCCTTTTTCATTGACACCCTCAACTTATGCATTTTGCATTAGTTGAGGTGCACAATGTCCTATGTCGGACCAGGGCCAAAATCAAAGTAACTTTTTGGCCTAGCTACCCTCAACTTAGGCTTTTGACTAAAGTCAAGGTGCACATGCCCAAGGAGGGACCGCGGCCAAGACAATGTTTTTAAGGGAAGGTGAGTTAGGTGAATCACGAGAATTGGTCAATTTTCGGCTCAAATATTTGTATCAAAAGGTAATGATGCTATCATTTGGTTAGATCATTTTAGGCTTAAGTGGACTAATTTGAAAAATGACGAATGATCACTTCCTAACTTCTAGCCTAGATTATCCTAGCAGGACCAACGGGGCAATTTCTAGATTGGCACAAAACTGTTTGAATAATTCAACTATTCTCACACACTCTTGGCACACAGTTTCATTATCAGATTACCTAGTTCAAGTTTTTTAGCTTAAGTCATGAGATCAATTTTTTTCTTTATCATGTCATACTAAGATCCAACACATTCAACTCATTCTAGCCTACTTATTTTAGCACATATCACAACTTTTGGACGGGTATCACTTTTCTTTCATTAATTATGCCATCATGCTTCATTCTTTCTCATGCTTCTAGACATACAATCCTAACACATGTTAGTTCAACATAAATTAAACAGTTTCTTGGGGGGAAATAACTTAGGCAAGAAAACCCCATGAGAGGATTATGAGTTGGGTTACTCAGACTTCACCCTATCACTCACAATCCATTTAACCCACCCCCAACAACATAGAGTGCAATTGACCCCAATGCACAAAAACAAGCAATAAAGAATAAGGTGAAGGTGAATCAAACATGTGGCGCAAATGCGCCGAAGAACTCAACAAGCAGGTGGGTCCGGTTTCCCGGAGCCCACTAGAACAACCCTTGGGTCACCTTCTATAGTACTCACATCATCTATCACCGCACCATCAGTAGTGCTATCAATCATTCTAAATACACCATCAGTGGTGCTCACATCATCCCCCATAGCATCCGCAGCCTCAGTAGTGGGCCTAGAACTCGAGGCTCCCATAATACTTTCCTGACCCGTCTGCTGACGCAGTTCCTCATCTACAATGGAGGCTCTCCTAGCCTGCTCATTCTGCTGGCGTTCCCTCTTCCTAGCTCGAGCATCCTCAGTGGTGTCAGCAATATGCCTGGCCAACCATCATCTACTAAATCTACTAATAATAGTGGCACCGCAATTTTTGGACCACATCGCGCGGCAGCTACGTTAGCCTCATCCCAAAAAACGCTGATATCAAATGTCTCGATCGCCTGTACCAAAGTGTCACAATGCCAAATAGGGACCCCTGAATCCCTGCATAATTGGAAGATCATAAACGGGAAGGGTAAAGTGGTGGTGGTCTTGAATGCCCTCTCATGGATCTCCGCCAACAGCATGCGGGCAAAGTTGATCTCGAACCCAGCTACCAAGGTTGCAACCATCATTGTTCTATCCCATGTAAGCGTATTATTAGCCTTAGTGGGCGATACCCTATTTCGCACCAAAAGCCAAAAGAAGTTGGCCACCAAATTGAGGGTGGCCTTATGAATACCCAAGCGCAGTGTGCTGACCCACTCCACACGCTCTCCATCTGCAGCAATATGCCTTGCCAACCAAAGTAATATGGCCTCCCTCTGCTCTGCATTCCACTGGAACGCTGCACTCCTCACAAAGTCCCATCGGTAGTCAAATTCATCGGTGTTGAGTGCCCACCTGTTGCCCGAACTGTAGAGGAATAGGTTGATGGTGACCTGTGATATGTCCATCAAAACGCCTTAGATTAGAGTGGAAGTGAGAGGGTCCTGGATTGTTGGTTTTGACCTCTTGTCGATAAACCCAAAGAGTGAGGTAGCATAGGAGGCATATAATTCTCTCACTATCTCCTCGCTATAGGTCCCAGGTCTCCAATCCATCAACTCACATTTGTGTTTCTGATAGAGCCAGTGGATGTCGGGTATGGTGTGTAGACTCCCCGTGAGAACTCTGCAATCCTCAGTGATCAGCCGGGCCTTCTTTCTCTTCTCATTAAAACATTGAGGCATCCCTGTATATCTTCCATTGATCCTCAACGCACCACCTATTTGGATCCTCCGCAACTAGAGTAGGGTCATTATTTTGTGACACTTGAACCTCCCCCAAACTAGTCGCCACATCAGACAAGGCAGCCTAGCCATCAGACAAGGCAGACACAGAAGCAGACCCTGCAGCAGAGGCGGACTCAGATCCGGAAGCAGATCCAGCCGGTGACCCGATCAATGTATCCTCCTCATCTGAATGAGAGGTAGTGACTACATCGGGGACCACCTTCTTGGCTTGATTTCGAGAAGCTCGGGGTGTTGTGGGTGATGTCCTTCCAATGAGGGGACATATTTGGGGTCTATCCTAGCATCAGTATCCTCGTCAATTAGCCGACGGGTAGGAGCCATTGATTTTGATCTACCCTTGACAGCTATAGCTTTCTTTGGGGCCATTGTACATGTGGAGGAAGTATTAGTACCAATATGAACTAAAGACACACTTAATTTTTTTTAGAACAAATAATGAACAAAATAAAAATTCCAAACAATGGCTTCAGTGGCCACCTATGGTGGGTTTCTACGGTCCGTACGTTGACCTACGGTCCGTCGATCCCCTCCGTAGGTCAAAAGTCCCAAAAAGCTGGGCTGTGGTGGGAACCACAGATGTGCAGAACGGTCTGTAGATTGACCTACGGACCATAGTCCACCTCCGTAGTTCTACACTTAGTGAAATTGCATTGTTCCACAGACCATGGACCTAATCTACGGTCCGTATACTGATCTTCGGTCATGCCTCTTGTTTAAAGCATTTATTTTTTAACGATTTCAACTATTAAGCTAGGTCTAATCATGCATTACAACATAATATATGCTAGTTTGTCATCCCAAAGGTTCCAATTACTCACTTTTCAACATGTATTACATACGAGGCTAGGAACCCTAGGTTGAAACTTGCATTTAGACTCCTATTACATTGGTTTTACACATTACAATGACAACACAATCACAATCTACCGTCCCAAGGGTGTTTCTAATTGTAGTTTAGCGTGCAATTTCATAAAACAATTAACCACGGTCAACATCCACTTCTTGACTTTCTTTAACAACAATGAACCGGAATTCAAAGCGAAGGGAAAGTCGATTACCTTACAAGCAAAGGAAATGGGTGATTATGTGATGACTCTTGACTTCCAACAACTTTTAACTGGCATTTTGAACCGAACCCGAATACTGAAACCTTTGGGAAATTGGAAATGAAGGGATTTGGGAGAGAGGAGAGTGAATTGGGAATATGGGAGGATGAATATGGAGTGATTAATGGGGGAATGGTGGTAATATGGAGGGATTTTATCATTTTGAGGGGTTTAGAAACAGTTAGGAGGAAAATATGGAAAGTGGGGAATGATTTTAAAAAGGAAGTTTTTATTTAAAAGAGGTCTGGGTCAGGTCAGGAAGAACTAGGGTTTGGACCCACATGACCCCGTCTACGGTCCGTGGGTCGACCTACGGTCCGTAGATGGGGTCCGTCGGTCACCTTTACACTTAGGAAAATTTAGAAGTCTTACCTGGGAACTACGGACGCCATTCTCGGTCCATGGAATGAACCACAAACCATCGATGGGGTCCATAGACCTCTGCACAGACCTTTTCTGCAGATTTGTACTTGTCGCCCCTACACATATAGCAACCATTAGGCCTTTCTTTTTACATTTTGTGGACACTTTTTTTAAACATGAACCCTATGTTATATCTAGCCAACACTAAGACAAAAATAAAGCACCTATCTAACGGAATACAGAAAAGCAAATAAACAAGGAAAACTACTAAATCGAAAAGAAGAACATATGGTTGGCTAGATTGTACATCTTGGGTTACCTCCCAAGCAGAGCTTAATTTAACGTCGTGGCACAACACGGGCCTCTTAATTACTCAAACTTCATCAAGATAGTAGGGCTCAACAACTTCTTGCACACTTTCCACGTTTCCCAGATAGATCTTCATCCTTTGCCTATTTACCTTAAACCTTGTTCCCTCACTGTTCTCAAGATCCACCGCTCCATATGGGAGCACTTGCGTGTCTAAGAATGGCCCAGTCCACTTGGACTTGACCTTTCCCGGAAACCAAGCACAACCTAGAGTTGAATAGAAGCACAAGTTCACCCACAACAAAGTCTCACTTTTCAATCCTTTGATCGTGATACTTCTTCATCTTCTCCTTGTACAAGGCTGAACTTTCATAATCTTTTAGGCAAAACTCATCAAGCACATTCAAGTCACCCATTCTCTGATTTGATGCGGTGCCCCAATCCAAATTTAGCTTCTTTAGCAGCCACATACCCTTATGCTCTACCGGAATATTACAAGACTTCCCATATACAAGTTGGTTGGGGAACATACCTATGGGAGTCTTCAATGTTGTGCGGTAGGCCCATAGAGCATCATGAAGCTTCCTTGACCAATCAGTTCAATTAGCATTCATAGTCTTAGACAAAATCAGCTTGATCTCTCTGTTGGACACTTCAATTTGCCCACTAGACTGTGGATGGTAAGGAGTGGATGCATTGTGGTGGACGCCATATTTTCCAAGTAACGCCTTGAACAACTAATTGCAAAAGTCAGAACCTCAATCGCTGATAATCGCCCTAGGTGTACCAAATTTGGAAAAAATATTCTTTTCTAGAACTCGGTAACACTTTTACCTTCATTGTTGGGAAATGATGAGTCCCCAAATTGGACTCATTTTGGGCTATATTTTAATAGAAATTGTGTCCTCAAATGCTTATTTTATCTCAATATCTGATGAAAACCCTTAACTTTCAGGTATTTGATGTTTGAAGGAAAGCATGGACACTACGTCGAAAAAATGAACGAAAATTCTGAAAAGAATGAAGAAATGAAGGCCTGCGGATTACCAAGTCCACTGGGCAAGTCACCACAAGGTCTTACTTCGCTCTTTGTTCTAGTGTGCTGAGCCCTGAAGGAAAGGATCAAGTCGGCAGAAAAAGGGAGCAGTCTGCGTATGACAGAGAAGTTCCGTGAAGCAGTATCATGTCGCCCAATGACCCAGAGCACAACGATGCTTTAGGTTGGTGCAAAACGGCGATGCACTACACCAAAGGGTGAATCGTAAAGTTGATCAATGATTACGACTAACGACGCCGAATGATAAGCTGCAACAGAAATCTGTGAAAACTATAAATACTAGTTAAAGTTGTAGTTTTAGAAGTGGAACAATTATTATAATTTTCATATAGAATAGTACTTTTTGGTATTTTTGCTCTGAGTTTGACAGGGTTTTTAAGACATGAAGAAAAAGAGGGTTTGAACTCCAAGGATTTGGACTTGGCTGTCTTGGATTCTTTATTCTTAGACTGTAACAAGACTTAAATCTTCATACCCATTTGAATACAAACTCATTTAGTTATAAATTTCTATCTCTAGATGTGTGGCTAAAACCCCCAATTGTTGGGGTGTGATTTAGCAAATATGGATTACGATAATTGTTGGGTATTGCTTGCTGATAGTTTAATCATAATTTAATTGTGATTTTGTTTAGTGGTTGTGGATGAATTTAATGAATTTGTAGTCTCAAATACAAGTTTACTTATGTGTTTTCGGTTTGCTCGAGAGAGAGGTCGTAAAACTAAGACCACTAGATTGATGGCCAGTGTGAGTGGGTGGACATGAGGTTCAGCTCGAGAGAATGAACCCTACTCCCATGTCCACTCACTCAGCTCGAGAGAGTGAGTGGGTTAAGGCGGAGGTTGTTCTTCATGCAGCACGTGAGAGTTCGCGAGGAACGCATTTGAAACAGGGTAAGTTGCTCGAGAGAGCTTATCCCCCTTAAAGTCTAGCCTAGTAAAAATTTCACTATGAATCTTCTGTCGAAAGCATGTACCCAATAATCTAGCTTAACCCATATTTCCATCACATCCAAAGGATCCCCTCTCATTACTTAGAAACCCTTGTTTATTTTGTTGTTTTTACTTACTAGTGACAAAACCCTCATTGCTAATTGATACTTTTGTGTCCCCCTTTAATTTACAATGTTTTTACTCGTTAATATATTTAGCTACGACTAGTAAGAACTAAGTTTTATTTCTCTCTTAATTCTCAAAACCACTCTTTTGGAAACGATCAGAACCCTTGGTTGGGTTACTAAACTATAGTATTATCATGGACACTTGTATCAGAAGTAGTGTCTTGATTACGCAAACATGAAAATGGCGCCGCTGCCAGAGATTGATGTTATTTAGGAATTCTTAGATTAGTATATTTTTTGTTCTTCTTAGTTGTAGTCTACTTACCTAATAGATAGTTTTGTTTTGTGTGCTTGTGTGAATATTACAGAAATCATGAGTTTTAACGGTGCAAACGGCAGTCAGGTGGGCCCCCAAGACGACATCGGTAATCTCAACGATGTCCAAGAGCCCAACATCAATGATCCCACCATCAATGACCCCCATCTCAGGGGAGGTGTTGAAGCAATCTGTTTACCCCCAGCAGAGGGAAATGTAGTGTTCCGCATAACGAGCACCATGTTGCAACTCTTGCAACTAAAGTGACTTTTCAGTGGATTGGCTCATGAGGATCCTCACGAGCATCTTCGAAACTTCGTAGATGTATGAGGACCATTCTCTTTCAAAAACATCCTGCAGGAGTAAGTCTGATTAAGGTTATTCCCTTTCTCGTTGATGGGAGAGGCGTGCAAATGACTAGCCGAGTTGACGCGAGAATCCATCACTTCTTGGGAGGAACTGGTAACCATATTTCAGGTGCGATTGTTCCCTCCCTCAAAGATGATGTCACTTAGGGATAACATCCAGAACTTTAAGCGTCTTGAAGGAGAGCCTCTGCACGAGACTTGGCTCGGTTCAAAGAGTTGGTGCTACAATACCTAGCCTATGGCTTGCCTTATAACGTGGTACTTTAGTACTTCTACCAAAGTTTGGACTCGGTAAACAAATGTGTCGCTGACCAACTCTCGCCGGGAGGCTTAATGCAGCAGTCGTATGCATTAGCAACCCAGCTTTTAAATGGCATGACAACCATTAACAGAGCATGGTACACTCGTGAGGACCAAGTCTCCCCTCTCACCTTCAAGTTATCCAAGGAGCAGATTGAAAAGGACAATGAGAGAGACCAGAACATGGCCAAAATCATGACGCAACTTGATATTTTATCCAAAAATGTCATGGGGGCTGGTGCCCATGGTGTCAACACTATGGGGGTCGGGTGTGTTAATTGAAAATTAAGTTTGAAGCCTTATATAACGATGAGGTAAATTTTCTAGCCAACTAAGATGGTGGCTACCGCTCAAATTACCCAAGGCAGGGTGGTAAGCAAGGTTGGACTAGAGACGAAGGTTGGAAGGAACAAGATCGTGACTGGAGGGACCGTAATCCGAATTGGAATGATGGGGAAAAGGATAGATATGTACCTCCCCATGAGCGCCAAAAACCCAAGGATTTGGAATGTGGTAGGTCTGACGATATGCTCTCACATATCTTCAACAAAGTTCAAGGGTCAGACAAAATGCTAAAAGGCATGAAAGAAGATGTATCTACCCTTAGCCATACTGTCACCTCCAATTCAGTTTCAACCAAGCAGTTAAAAACCCAGATGGGTCATATCTCGTCTCACCTAAATCTGAGACAGCAATCGGGTTTGCTTAGTTATACTATGGCTAACCCCAAGTATGAGGTTTGAAGGTGGACTTGCGTCGTGCCACAACATTAACTAAGGCGTTGTTTGGGAGGCAACCCAAAACCCTTTATTGCTTTATGTTGCTTTGATAAAATAATGGTGTGTTGATTCTGCAAATGGAACTGTGGAGAGTGAACGAAAAGTGCAAATTGGCGAGCAACAGGTCTAATTAACGAATTTCCAAACGGTTCGGTGACTTCGAACTAGACCGATGTTAGAGTCAAGATCAACTTACATTGGAGTCTGTAAAACTCGACGAGCATAGGAAATTATTAGCGAACCGCCAATCATGTCGGCGATCCCGACAGAGACCGCCGTTTGGACTCCCACACATCATGGACGGTGTGTAAACTTTTGTGGGGCAAATGACTATTTGGCGTTATGCTGAATAGATCAGCGATCGGGGCTAATGTGGCCGAATGGGCAAAAACTGGACGGTTTTGCAAGCAAAGGTTTAGAAGTTTGAATCTCCTATTCTTTCCCTCATTTTCAAATGTTGCAAGCTTACACCTAATCTTATTATCAATATCGTTGCATCTTTATTGTATTTTCGTTGATTGTTTTGTGCTTGGAGTCGGAGTTCATTGCTTCCTAGCATCCCATAGCACAAAAGATTAGTATCCCGAACCCCATAACTATCTTGTCAAAAGTGTGCTCATTTGCAAATGTATGATCTTGTCGAAATCTGTTGAACCTTCCTAATTGGGCATATTTATTTATGTATCGATTCTTCTTATATAACCTTGCATTTACTGCATGAACGGTTGAAACCTTGTTCTCCAATGCATAGAATGGGGTTAATGTGTGATGAGTGGTATGCGTATATTATGGGTCCTATTTGAATTTGTGCTTTTTGATCCTTAATTTTGTTTTCGGGGGTTGCGGGGCTGATTTTGAGAAGTTGGGTCAAAATTAGGCACGTTGGGTCATTCGGTGAGTTGTGACTAGCTCGCCGAACTACTCTGTGATTCACCTAATTACCCTATCTCGTCCTTATTATCATGCTTTATTTGTTGTGGCATCTGTGACTTTCGGTGAGAAGCATGAGATCACCTAGAGCACTCCGCGACTCGCCGAAAGTGTTCTTATTCACCCTTTGTCTACACCCCTAACTCCTTCTGCACAGTGACCTTCGGCGGATTGTTTGTGGCTCGCCGAATGGACTATCTAGTTTTTTTGCAGCTGAATGTCTTTTTTTTTTGTCAAGTATGTTCAAACATTATCTCAAGACTTTGCAGACATGGCCAGAACAAAATCTGCATGAAGAAACATTCCACCCAGACACATAAGAGCACAAAAGTTCATAAGAACTGCAAGGAGCAAGAACAAGACAACCAGTTTGAGGATGAGGATGCCCGTCGACTCAAATGTCCCTTCGTGGGCTCGAGGGTTCAGCAATGTGATACACGCCTTTGTGACAACTTACGAGTTGGATAATATGATCGAGGCTAATATCACTACTGAAGCTGAAACAAAGCGAAAAGAAAAAGAGAACCAGAAGCAAAATGACAACACTCCGGGCATTGAAACCCAGACAAATGGAGCAACCAATTAACCAGGATCCCCTCTTTCCCTTCCTCTCTATCTTTATTTATTTTACCTTTCAGATTCTGTGTTAATTGCATTTGAGGACAAATTTCTTTTATTTGTGGTGGGGTGAGGTCCACCTTTGTGTGCTATTTGATGTTCGTATGTTGTGTATATTTGGGATTTGTGTTTAAATATTGTGTTTTATCTGTTGATATGGATGTTTGAGCTTATGGCTCCTTTTATTTTAAATTGCAAAATGATTTGGACCCTTTCAATTTTTTTTAAATTTTTCACACATTTTTGGCACCTCTTGTATGATTTAATGTGGCTGTTCTTTGGCAAAATTTAAGCCTCGGTCCCGATCAATATTGATGACTTGGATAGTGCTCTCAATCAAACGAACATGAATGTGTGGCTACGATGAGGCCAAATGAAGTTGCGTAGACAATATGTGAACTTATTGCATCTTGTTGTGATTAGCCATTTATCAAAATGATTCTCTTGTGATGACCGTTACACACTAGCGAAAGTGTGGAGTCTTGTTTCGCTTATAGTGTCAATGCCTAGTGTGATGAGCTTACATGTGAACTATGCATGATAGATCCTAGAATTTGCCCCGTTGGTCTGGTCAACTGAGTGGTGCTATCTCTTGATATGATCTTAGGCAACTTCTACCAGTATGAGCCAATTTGACATATACCTCTTTGTGGATTACCTTATGACCATGTGTAAACCTCTTTTTAACACCTCTTGAGCCTTACCTTTCCTTGGAAGAAACTTGACTAAAACATAACCCTTCTTTATCCATTACCCTTAATCCTCTTGATTTGTGGTTGATTGAATAGCAAGCCTAAGTTGGGGTGTGATAAAAAGAAAAGGAAAAGTCTCCTCTTACCCATGGTTTTAAGAAAACTGGAAGCCCTCCATATAAAAAAAAGAAGAGAAAACAAAAAGAAAAAGAATGAAAAAGAAAGTTGTGGAATAAAGTATAAAAGAAATGGGGTTCCCAAATAATCCATGGAAAGTGAATAATAGGATGACTTATGAGCGTTAAAGAAAATGATGAAGGAAAAGGAAAGTAAGTGTTGTGAACACCACATTTCATGAGGATGAAAGTCATTGAGCCTAAATGACCATACATTTGCACTCAGCCCCATTACAAGCCTTGTTAAGACCTTCTTGATCTTGAGAAAGTCGAAACAAATGTTGATTGAAAAATACGGGCAAACTTATGGGTGAAATTATGCATTATGTTCTTCTTTGGGAGTGTGAGTGTTGCATCTGATTCCAAAGCCTTAAACTGTGAAGCCATTGTGTGAATATGGAATCATTCTTTTTGTAAGGGCATTTGAACGCTATAGTTGAGCTTGAACTTGCATTTGTAGCAAGTATTGCGAGCTTGAGAATCTTTGGTAATGGTGTGTCACAACTTGAATCTTTGAGTACACAATTGATCCTTGCATAAGTAAATTAAGTCTTGTTGTGTGCATTCATGATTAACTCTTGTGTAGCACTGTTTGAGACACCCTTTTTGAACGGTTGAACTTGAGTTTGCTTGACGACAAGCAAAAGGTTAAGTTGGGGGTGTTGATAAGTCCCCAAATTAGACTCATTTCATGATATATTTTAATAGAAATTGTGTCCTCAAATTCTTATTCTTATCAAAATATCTAATGAAAACCCTTAAGTTTTAGATATTTGATGTTTGAAGGAAAGCATGGACACTACGTCACATATAGGAACGAAAAGGCTAAAAAGAACGAAGAAATGAAAGCCTGAGGATGTTGAGTCGCCGACGGGTCTTACTTCACGTTTTGTTCTAGTGTGTTGAACCCTGAAGGAAAGGATCAAGTCGACGAAAAAAAGGATCAAGTCGACGGAAAAAATGATCAGTCAGTGCATCGCCGAGAAGTTCCGCAAAGCAGTACCATGTAGCCTAATGACCCCAGAGAACGACAATGTTGAAGGATGGTTCAAGACGGCGATGAACTACACCAAAGGGCGAATCGCCGAGTTGATCGGCAATTCTGACTAACGACGCTGAATGATCCACTGCAACACAAATCTGTGAAAACTATAAATACTAGTTACAGTTGTAGTTTTAGGAGTGGAACAATTATTATAATTTTCATATAGAATAGACGTTTTGTTATTTTTGCTCAGAGTTTGAGAGGGTTTTGAAGAGTTGAAGAAAAAGAGGGTTTCATCTCAAAGGATTTGGACCTTGGTCTCTTGGATTCTTCATTCTTGGCTTGTAACAAGATTTAAATCTTCATACCCGTTAGAATGCAAGCTCATTTAGGTATAAATTTCTATCTCTTGATGTGTGGCTAAAAACTCCAATTCTTGGGCTGTGATTTAGCAAATATGGGTTAAGATAATTGTTGGGTCTTGCTTGCTAATACTTTAATCATAGTTTAATGGTGATTTCGTTTAGTGGTTGTTGATGAATTTAATGAATTTGTAGTTGCAAATACAGGTTTATTTATGTGTTTTCGGCTTGCTCGAGAGAAAGGTCGTAAAACTAAGACCACTATATTGATGGTCAGTGTGAGTGGGTCGACATGAGGTTCAGCTTGAGAGAGTGAGTGTATTAAGGCAGAGGCTATTCTTAATGCAATAAGTGGTTGTCCGAAAGGAACGCATTCGAAACCGGGTAAGTTGCTCGCGAGAGAGCTTATCCCCCTTAAAGTCTAGCCTAGTGAAAATTACTCTATGAATCTTCTATCGAAAGTATGTACCCAATAATCTAGCTTAACCCATATTCCCGTCACATCCCAAGGATCCCCTCTCATTACTTAGAAACCCTTGTTTATTTTGTTGTTTTTTACTTACTAGTGACAAAACCCTCATTGTTAATTGACACTCTTTTGTCCCCCTTTAATTTACAATGTTTTTACTCGTTAATGTCTTTAGCTACGACTAGTTAGAACTAAGTTTTATTTTTCTATTAATTCTCAAAACCACTCTCTTGGGAACGATCCCAACCCTTTGTTGGGTTACTAAACTATTGTACGATCTTAGACACTTGTATCGGAAGTTGTGTCTTGATTACGCAAACATCAGGAAGCGCAATTGCTTCCATCCACTTCGACATATAATCAACCGCGACAAGAATATCCTTCATCCCGTGTGAACTCACAAATGGACCCATAAAATCAATGCCACATACATCAAACAACTCTATCACCAATATAGGGTTCATACGAACCTATTGTCTCTTTGAAATTCCTCTTTCTCTTTGGCAACGGTCACAAGACTTGGCAAAATCATGACCATCTTGGTGGATGGTAGGCCAGTAATACCCACACTGCAAAATTTTATGCACATTCTGAATACCACTATGATGCCCACCAATAGGCGATGCATGGCACGCCTCTAGTATACTCAACATCTCAAACATGGGCACACAACGACGGATAAGCCCATCAACACAACTATGATACAAGTAAGGCTCATCCCAAAAGAACTTCTTCACATCATACATAAAATTTTTCCTTTGGTGAAAAGTGGCACCAGATCACTTGCCAAATAGTTAGCAAACTCTGCGCACCAATGAATTAGATCATGAGAAGCGACCAATACTTGTACATCTGTAAAAGCATCATTAATTTCAGCATTATCACCAAGCTTGATCATATCTTCTTCCTCCAATCTAGACAAGTGATCGGCAACCTGATTTTTTGTCCCCTTTCTATCTTTCACCAAATAATTGAACTCTTGCAGCAAAAACACAGATCTAATCAACCTCGGTTTTGCATCCATTTTAGCCATCAAATACCTCAATGCAGAATGGTTAGTATGCACTATGACCTTAGTACCAAGCAAGTAGGATCGAAATTTCTCGAATGCGAAAACTACCACAAGTAGCTCTTGTGCAGTCACTGTACAGTTCTTTTGAGCCACAATTAGAGCTTTGCTAGCGTTGTAAATTGGATGAAGAATCTTCTCTCACCTCAGTACCAATATTACACCAAGTGCCACTCCACTCGCATCACACATTACCTCCAATGGTTGTCCCCAATCTGGTGAACTAATAATAGGTGCAGTAACTAACTTCTCCTTCAACTCTCCAAATGCTCTCAGACAAGCATCATCAAAATCAAAGTTATACCCCTTTGCGAGTAGTTTGCACAATGGATGTGAAATTTTGGAAAAATCATTGATGAACCTTCTATAGAAACATGCATGCCCAAGAAAACTTCTAACACCTTTAACATAGATAGGTGGTGGAAGCTTTTATATTACCTCAACTTTCGCTTTATCAACCTCAATACCCTTCTCAGAGATTCGATGACCCAGAACTATCCCTTCTTTCACCATGAAGTGGCACTTCTCCTAATTGAGCACAAGATTACACTTTTCACACCGTTTAAGTACCTCGGCCAAATGGTCTAGATAACGATCAAAAGAGTCACCTACCACAGAGAAATCATCCATAAATACCTCAATAGTGTCCTCCACCATATCAGAAAATATCGACATCATACAACGCTTTAAGCTCGCTGGAGCATTACACAACCCAAATGGTATCCATTTGAATGCGAAAGTCTCATAAAGACAAGTGAATGTGGTCTTCTCTTGGTCTCTCGAAGCTATAGAAATTATATTGTAGACCAAATAACCATTAAGGAAACAATACCGACCCTTACTCGCAAGTCGGTCCAACATTTGATCCATGAACGGCATAGGAAAATGGTCATTTTCTGTCACAACATTTAATTTCCGGTAGTCCATGTAGACTCTCCATCCAGTCACGGGCCGCATCAGAACAAGCTCGTTTCTCTCATTAGGAACCACAGTAATCCCACCTTTCTTG
Organism: Solanum tuberosum; assembly: GCF_000226075.1. Lineage (NCBI taxonomy): Eukaryota > Viridiplantae > Streptophyta > Magnoliopsida > Solanales > Solanaceae > Solanum > Solanum tuberosum. The sequence goes on along the minus strand of NW_006238983.1, from coordinate 1,949,909 downwards.
GGCACACACTGAACAAGACACACCCAACTACTATCTGCAATAGGATAAATAACTTCAGCATCCAACCAGTTGATGATTTCCTTCTTAACTACCTCTTGCATAGGCGGATTTATTCTACTATGGTGCTCAGTAATAGGCTTGTGATCCGGAATGAGTTGAATTTTATGAGAACAAATATCAGGAGGAATCCCAATAATGTCCGCAATAGTCCACAAAGTAGCTCGCTTGAACCTTTTCAACATGGAAACCAATGCCTCAACTTGTGCCATATTCAAATCTGCCTCAATGATGACTGGTAAAGTACAATCTTTCTCCAAGAATACATACCTCAAATGTGATGGTAGAGCCTTAAGCTCCAAATTTCGAGCCTCTTTAACAGACGGTCTAGCAGGTGGAGCGGCGCAATTCTTCATGTCTAACTCCAATCTCTATGGTTTTGAACGAAATTCAAATCTATCAAGTGCGGTGACCAATTCATCATAGTGTTCAATACCATCACTCTTCAAGTTCATCATTACCGCTGCTAGTGTATCAACACCCAAATTCTCTTGAACAGACACTTCAAAACTACTCTCTATAATATGCGTCACCATGGATACCAATTTGAGCTCACTACTCTGCTTCATGGACCTACCGCAATTGAAAGTTACGTCTTGATTCTTCAATCGGAACTTCATCTGCCCTTTGTCCATATCAACCAATGCGCGCCTAGTGGCTAGAATGGTCTCCCAAGGATAATGGGAACCTCAAAGTCAACATCACAACGAAGTATCACAAAATTCCCGGGAAAGATAAAAGACTCCACTTTCACTAGTACATCTTGGAGCACACCAATGGGCTTCTTCAAAGTTCTATCACCTATAAGTGGTCGCATCGCAGTTGGTTTTGGATCCCCTAAACCCAACTTCTTGTAAATAGACAATGGCATCAAATTGATACTGGCACCCAAATCGCACAAGTCCTTTGCAAAATGTAGCAACCCAATGGTACAAGGAATAGTGAAGGCACTAGGATCCTCCTTCTTCTACATAAGGGACCTTATAGCAATAACACTACAGTGTTGCAACATATCATCATCTTCAAAACTCACGGCTCGCTTTTTAGTTACCAAGTCCTTTATAAACTTCTCATACCTAGGCATTTGCTCCAAAGCTTCTCTCAACAACACATTGATGGAAAGTTGCTTCAACATACTAATAAACCTGGGGTTTTTACCTTCAACATACTAATCTCTGTGCAAAAGGAGGTGGAGGTTTAGGCATGGGAACAACTTTATGGTTTATCTCCACTTCTTCATCTTTCGCATTCTCGGACTCTCTCTTTACCTCAATCACATCATCATTTTTACTAGCCTCAACTTCCACCCCAGACAATATCGGTGGACCATTGGTCTGCCTACCCCCTTGAGTAGTGACTGCCATACAATGCCCATCATTCTTTGGATTTTGGATGGTGTTGCTAGGAAGTGTGCCAGGTTGACGTGGGTTTAATGTAGTGGACAACTGAGTCATCTGTTGCTCGAGATGCTTGATCGACACTGTATGGGCATCAACTTTTTGACCAATAGCAGACAAGTCATTTCCCATCTCATTAACATTCTCATTGCTCGCATCAAACCACTTCATCATATTCTACATCATATCCTCAATATGTGATATATTACCTCTAGCTTCTCTATAACCAGAATCCCGATTTTAAGGAGGAACAGAAGGTCCAACCTGATCATTTCTGTTGCCATAGTTGTTCCGGTTGCAGTTGTTGTCACGATTGTAGTTCCCATCCGGGACATATTGACCTTCTCGATTGTAGTTTGCGTAGTTTCTACCATGGTTTCCTTGCCCTTGGTGCCAATTATCCGAGTTGGAACCTCACGTGTTGGCTTGGAAACCCCCCGTCTGATCATTCACCAAATAAGCATCCTCCTCGTAGTAATATTCTTCCTCTGGTGGTGGTGGAGTCCTAGTCTAGTAATTGACCACATTTACCTTTTCCGCACTTCCGCTCACATGCTTCAGGACCAACTCCAGTTTTGTCCTCATCTGAGCCATTTCCTCACGAATATCATCAGTAGATTCGTTAGTTATAGATTGGACTGCAAATGTGTTTCTCCCAATATCACCTAAATTTCCCCGTCAGTGGTGCCAAAATTTGATATGCTCAAATTACACCTCCCTAAAGAAGTATAAGAGATTGTTATCAAGTAAAGAACCCAACTTGGAGGTTAGGGTCGATCCCACGAGGAATATGGTTTAGACTTAAACGAAACTTACAATTCTATTATTTTAGACAATGTACTTCAAAAACATGTAATTAAATGGGGAGATTTGTGAAACAAATTCTGGAAAATTATGTGAACAATCAGTGAGCAAGATTCAAACTTTAATTGTTATGAAGATAAGAGAGAAAGTAAGGTTTACGTGTTCCCCATAAGCTCAACACGCGGTAATCCTAGTAATAGTAATCATTTCCTAGTGTATTACATACAAAGTAATAAGTTAGGTATCTTTAATTCCTTGGTTATTCATTCTTCGCAAAGTTCTTCTCAATTCTGGATCGTAAGGAGTAAGTGGCTCACCATGGCTCCGTGTACTTGGCATACACTAGAGTAGGAACCTGAGAGAAACAAAAACAAAAGAAAAAGTAAAATTGTGAAATATTTGACTAAAGTTCAATAATGTAGTTAAACTTAATCTAAAAGCCTTATTCCCCGGCAGTGGCGCCAAAATTTGATACGCTCAAATTACACCTCCCTAAAGAAGTATAAGCGATCGTTATCAAGTAAAGAACCCAACTTGGAGGTTGGGGTCGATCCCACGAGGAATATGGGTTTAGACTTAAACGAAACTTACAATTCTATTATTTTAGACAATGTACTTCAAAAACATGTAATTAAATGGGAGATTTGTGAAACAAATTCTGGAAATTATGTGAACAATCAGTGAGCAAGATTCAAACATTAGTTGTTATCAAGATAAGTGATAAACTAGGGTGTACGTGTTCCCCATAAGCTCATAACGCGGTAATCCTAGTAATAGTAATCCTTTCCTACTGTATTACATGCAAAGTGATAAGTTACGTATCTCTAGTTCCTTGGTCCAGCAACTAGAGAATTTCACCCCGCACCTTTGTCCAACTACGTGTGTATAATTTACTAACTGTTACCTTTACCTCATATTAGACATCAAATCGATGTATGGCTTAGTTTTCACCCTCGCACCAATCGACATTAGACTATTAGATAGTATCACACTAAATTTATGTTGATAATTCTTTTCTTATTAACTACCTCCTTGGTCCGGCAAGTATCAACAAGGCGAGTTCTAACGTTTGCAATTGCTAATAAAACTTCTAAACGAAAGAATTATTAATGCATGCAACAACACTATTAAAGAATTACTTAGTTACTATTCATACTTTGTTAATCGCTCATGGTTCCCACAACCCTAGTTGTGGATTTAGTTACCCATTGTAGACAGAACACAATTCATATTTTTAGATGAAGAAATCATGAACTTTCATAATGAGAAGAATAAACCCAGAATCTCAACTTGAATTTCAAAGTCAAAATCTTCAAAACGAACTTAGGAAATCAAGAATTGCTAAAATTGCAAGTTAATCTCCAAAGCCAAAAACTAGAATAAAAGTAATAAAGTCTAACCCCCAAAAACGAGGTTTACATGCCATATATATAAAAAAAACAAGTCCCAACTAAAAAGGAAACAAAATAAGGAAATAATGTTTCAGGATGCGATTTCGATTTACAATACTGACCTACGGACCGTGGATTGACCTACTGTCTGTAGGTCCCTTCCGTGGTTCAGGACTTAGGCAAATTTTCCAACTTCAAAAATCATTATCTTTGACGCAATTGACGGATCAAAAGTACGGACCGTGGTTTAATCCACGATCCATGGATCCTCCTCCGTAGCTCCATACTTAGAATCTTCAAAATGAGGTACTGGAATCCACTCTCTGGATCATTTGACGGACTTGCAGGACCGCCCATAGGTCGACCTACGGTCCATCATTTCCAACCGTGGTTCCACACGTGGTCAAGAATTCCCTGATTTTTCTTGAACCTTGCCTGCCCATCTATGTCTACCATCTACTGGGAGTGACTGGACCTACGGTCCGTAGTTCACATCCGTAGATGCCCTTTTCTACACATACTTCAACTGTCTCTTAACTTCTATGTCCGAACTTATTTCCTTCAAACATGATAAAAATACATTAATACCAATACAAAATGGCCCTAGACACACACAACTTTTAAGTGAAATGTATTAAAAAATATCGTAAACTCACGGTATATCAGTTATGCGATACGGAGGTATGGAAATGCGACGAGTACCAAGTTCCAAATCGATGCAGAAGTCTATATCTCCATCAGGAGGCATACCAGGCAAATCAGTAGGAAACACTTCTCTAAATTCTGACACCACAAGAATGGACTCAATAGATGGAGACTCAACCTTAACATCCCGGATATGAGCCAAATAAGCAATACAACCTTGCCCTACCAGTTTCGTAGCCCGAATGAAGGATATGATTTTAGCTTACTTATGCTTGTACATCCCTTCCCACTGTAACTTTTCCCTTCACGGAATTTCTAGAGTTACAGACTTAGTGTTACAATTAAGTACAACATAATAGAGGGACAACCAAGTCATGCCTAAGATTATATCGAAGTCAGTCATATCCAAAAATAGCCAAATCAGCCCAAGTCTGAAAACTGATAAACAAAATAGGAAAAGCACGATAGACATGGGTGACTATGAAAAACTTTCAAACTGGGGTAGAAACCTGGTTGGGGAATCAAGTATATCATAAACCATAGCAAATTCTGAGGCAAAAATCTCACGGATACATAAGAATAAGTAGAACCCGGATCAAATTAGCCATCCAGTCATAGACAAGAATAATAAATGTGATCACTGCGTTAGACGCCTCTACTTTATTCTTGCCCAGAAAGGCATAACACTGAGCACTATCATCGTGACGATCGACTTATCTACCTGGATGTACTATACCTCTTCCTGCATTACCATTTCCCCTGCCTCCGCGGCCTCGTGATTTCCTCCTCACTTACCTTATGGACGTCCTCTACCATTATTACCATTTTTCGTAGGTACCACTGCTATTGACGGCTATTGTGCAAAATCCAACATATGTGAGTAGGAACAATCTCTTCTAATTTGCCCAAGTTCTCCACAATTGTCGCAAGTACGATTAAAATATGGTCTACCTCCCCTCGAAGGCGCGACTCCTGGTTATCCTGAATAAAATTATGAGGTGGAGTTCCCGAGCAATTACCTGTAGAGGTGGGCATGGCAGACTGAATTGGCCTTGCCGGAAGTGTTTGCCTCCCATCCCCTTTGGAATAAGAACCTTGAAAGTTACCCGAGATTTTGGCCCTTTTAGCCAATGCCTTAGCCTGACCGTCTCGCCTCACCCCCTCCACTTTCTTAACAAAATATGTTACCTCATTAAAGCTCCTCCCTGCAGAGGTCATATGAACAGATAATACTTGCACCTCAGAATTTTGTCCCTTAATAAATAAACGGATCCTCTCCTCCACGGTACTCACCAACTGCGTAGCATATCTAGACAAGGCATGAAACTTGACCTCATAAGGAGCCACAAACATAGCACCCTATTCCAAAGCAATGAATTCATCCTTCTTACGATCTCTCAAATCCCTAGTCGCATATTTCTCCGAAATAAAACACGAAACTAGGTCCAGGTGAGTGGGGGTAAAACTAATGATCTACATTCCATATAAGCTCCCCACTACTGCTTAGCCTCACCTTGATGCTGAAAAGTCACGAACTCAACCGCATGCTGATATAAAATATCCAACTTATGAATCCTCTCGTAGCAATCTAGGATGAACTCATATGCATTCTCACTCTCGGAACCATGGAACATAGGCGGTTTCAACTTCAAGAACATAGTCAGCATTTCATGCTCATTACTAGTCATAACAGGACTCAACAAAGGACAGAAGAAAGCATCATTACCTCCAATTCCACCCACCTTGAGGATAGTGATAGAAATATGAGGATTGGTAAGGGCGTGAGTTGCTTGAACAGAAGAAAGCACTCCAGTACCAACCAACCCTTTCAGGAATGACATGATTTGTTGAGCTAACATTGGATCTATGGGAGGAATACCTGTAGTCTTAACTTGCACCTCTTCCTCTCGTCCAACCGCCTCAACATTTTCAACCTCAATATTCTCTTTTATCTCTTTCGGATGCACGGGATGGGCCTCATTTCTCGGAGCATTTTCAACATGTACTCCATCTCTAGTAGGCGCCACTCTTCCTCGGCCTCTACCCCTAGCTCTTTTTCTACCCCTATCTCAACCGCGACCTCTCGCTGTAGATTCCTCAGCTGGAGCATTGACGGGTGCTACGGGCCTGACGCCGTTGAATTTAGTGTAAACCATCTGCGGACAGAAGAGTGAAGGAGGTTAGATACAAATTGGAATCAACTTATAGCACGAAAGGAGACAAGAGAAAATAGAGAGATTTCCTAAAGTCCTATAGCCTCTCGAAGAAAAGTACAGATGTCTATGTACCATTACACAAGACTCTAGTAAACTCATTTTGGAACATCGAGATCAACAAATCTAGGCTCTGATACCAATTTTGTCATGACCCCGACCGTCGTAATTGGCACCCACACTAATTCTCCGGTGGGAGAACCATTTATACTAATTAGCTAACCAACTTAATCAACATACTAAAGCATTACAAGTTACAAAAGCAAGTTTACATAACTAAATACTGAAGTTCCCATAAACTTCCGAAAGATATAACAACAAATTGTGTAATTAAATACCTAGAACCTGAAAGTCAATGTACCAAAACTCTAACAAGATCCATAAGTCTAAATAAGAAGGGTTACAACCCCAAACTAATGAACTAATAACTAACAAGAAGGTCCAAGTCTGAAATGTGGACATAGACATAAAGAGAACTCATGGCAGCCTTGAAGAACTTGCTCACCCTTGAATTCGATCGATGATCAATGATCTTCTAAACGAGGTATGTCAATAGCCGCCTGAAAATTCCCTATACTCAACAAAGAAAGAGCAAGTGCAGTATCAGTACACAACCATAGTGTAATGGTAGGATCACGCGGCTATCCCACTAAGTGCAACATACATAGGTGATACAACATAATAAAAACTTGCATACACCGAACATATACAATATCATCATCTTTTACAAAGAACGTACAATTTCACATTTTTCAACATACAAAATTATATCAAATCATTGGTCCTATCATGGAACCCAAACCCAAACTCTTAGCATACCGGAACGTGGTACCCGATCCAATGATTTTGCCGAAATGTGGCAACTGATCTCATAGTTATAGTGGAACGTGGAAACCGATCTAAGTTAGTGTATCAAAACGCAACACCCGATCCATTCAACAAGCCACAACCACAATAACAAGTATATTATCAAGATCATACAATGAAGTCATGATTCATGGCATTCATCATTCATCTATCTTATTTACGACAAGTTTGATCAATAATGCAACAATCTCATACATACACGTATTATAATGAAGCAAGAACAAACATATATTACACAATCATGAAATCAAAATCATCATCTTCCTCGAAGCAATCTTGAAACCCCTAAGAAACTTGATTCTTCCTTTTCCGGATTCGTTTCGCTTGCTCTTGGTCTACAAACGATCAATATAACACGGGAATCAATAAACAATAACTAATTACCCAAATTACTAACAGTTCTATCAACCCTAAATCATACCCATGTTCCCCATACCCAGACTAGGGCTTTCTTCACTATAATTTCCAGATCAAAACTCTTCTCCAACGATAATTACCCATTTGATTACGTTCTACAGATCGAAAAATGGATTCGGGAAGTTAAAATCTTACCTTTATCCTTAAGAATGGTGAAAGAATGTCAAGAAAACCCCAGGGTTCTTTCCTTAGCTCTCAAGTTTGAAAATTGTAGAATAAAATGTTTTTGGGGTTTATTTCCAACTTTAAGTCGCGTCTGCCCCGCTCTGGCAGCACCCGCGCCGCTACAACGGACCCACCCTGGCGGCAGAAATCCCGCCTAAGCGGCTTGCACGAAACCAGTGAGAAAATTTAATAATTCCAAGAACCCTATTTCACAACACACGTTCTACCAACGACACTCATAAACTAGCCATTCACGCTAAGATCAATTCTAGGAGATCTACTCACCCGAAATCTATTCCGTGAAGTCGTACGGGTTTCTTAACGTCTTATCTATCTACTCATGTGATCAAATTCACAATTAGATCACCCAATTGTTACTAGATTTCTTTAGACTTTAATGACTCCAATTTCATCCAAATCTGGACAGGGTTGGGAAATTCCAAGTTACTATGAAAAAGTTTTCCGACCCAAAAAATTTCCCCGTTGGCCTTTCTATAACGACGAAATTCGGTCATTACACCCAATGAGGAGGTGCGATAATCTGGATGTTAGGGGTGCACATAGAGGTAGGCAAAAATTTTTTATTGGGAAAATGCGATTGCACAAACAATGATGCCGCCTCATATAACCGAGGACATGATTCTAGATAGGAAGAACTGGAGGTCACATATTAGTGAAGAAGATTTGTAGGGATATAGTGTTATGTTTTCTAGCAAGGGTTAAGACTTGTAAGTGGATATGATAATACTAGTCGTACCCTTACAGTTCATATCATATATTGTATATTATGTTTCCGTTATCACACTATTTTATTGAAGTTATTGTTCTTTCTTATAGAATTTACATTGCTTTGCTTATTAGCTACTTTGTTCTCTTTACGATTTTCTCATTCTTTTACTTGGATTTGATGCACTCAAGTCAAGGGTGTTTTAAAAAAAACCTTCCGACCTACATGAGCTAGTTGTAAGGTCTGCATATAATCTACCTTCCTAGATCTCATTTAGTGGGACTTCACTAGTAATATTTTTGTTGTTGTAATACATTTTTTTTAAAGTGGTGAAGTGTATTTTAGTGATTTTCATAGTATAAAAAGTTATCAATACTTTTGTCAAGCGTGACCGGCGCTCGAGAATCATTGTTGGCTCCCAAGAGAACCCTCTGGCTGGTTGACTACTTAGCAAAAGATTTGACTGAAGAAAATTAAAACCTTTTAAGAGAAAAATATAACTCAACTATCTCAAATACTCATTTAACAAAATTATAATATTCCCAAGACACTTTAAAGAATGAATTTCTAAAAAGACCTTAACTCTATTTATCTATGAAACCTCTAAGTTCAACATGGACGTCAGGACAAGACCCTCAAAGCCCAAAGTAAATTCTATATTGAAATAATGGGGCCCTCGAGGAAGCAAGGAGGACTCACCAAAACTCTCTAATGGGAAGTGCAAAGTGATCTCAACGAATCACTTATTGATGATCATGAACACTTGTATTTGCATCATAAAATATGCAGGTCGAACAACATCCATACATTGAATATACAAGTATGTAATATAGCCGAAGCAAAATGACTAAATTGAAAGACGGCAATAGTTATAAATATATACTCAACTGAATGGAAGAAATAAAGGAGTGAAATCATTTAAACTTTACAAAATACTTACTCCTATCCGAAGTCAACATATCAAGTGATATGATAAAAATACATTTTAACTCTATTTGTGAGATTCTCTAACCGACAACCATCACTATGTGAAACTTGAGGATATAAGGTCTCACCCATGCTGCTAGAACTATCCAATACCTTGACGGGATATAGATAGTCTCAACTAAGTGGATCCACTAAAGCTCTACCCAAAACCAATTAGGAGTCATCCAAAGAGTACGATCATTTACCAATGGTTTCTACATGGTTTATAAGTGTGAGTTGTCTGAATTTATCCCCAAATTAGTGCTCAATACTAATACCAATAAATATATACATATGCTCAAATGTATAAAACATACTCCTTCTCAATTTGAGGTAATTGTTCAAAATATCCTATTAAAAGAGGTAACTACTCTGAAATATCTCTGAACTCATTAACTCATGTAGAAATCAAAATATCTCATATATCAATGTAAAAAGTGATACATTTGGTAATACTTAGTTCCCTTATACTTTAACTCAAATCAAGTTTAAAACTCTTTCACAAAATTAATCTTTGCTTTCTCATAAAATCAGATTAAGACAAAAAAAATTTGCGTAAAAAGATTCTCAAAAATTATAACTCAAAAGAGGGTCCACGCTGAAATATAGACATGAATAAATCAACTCAAGGATCTCATTAACAACATAGAAAACTTAATACTAAGAAATCAAGAACTCAAAAATCAATGATACTACTCATCTCTGGAATACCAAAATCCAGGATAAAACCCTACATTACTCTTTTATAGAACTTAGATAGATGTAAGGCGTCGGGGAGAACTCAATCCATCACTATGATAGTCGTACATGCATGGAAAATAATGTTTTTGGCGATATTGGTGAAAACTGGAAGAGTACTCGAAACCCTCACTTTTCTCCTCTTGGAACCCTGCTCCAATGACTTGGAGTGTTACTGAACGTAAAAGAGATCGAACAATATTCTTTTAACCCTTAACTTATACTAAATTTTTTGATTTTAGGCTTAGAAAAGGTGGGGAAAGATTGAATTATCCCTGTTAGAAGGCTGATAAAAAGCTTTCATGGGGCCATCAACGGTTCGTGGTTTCTTCTATTGACCGTAGATCACATCCATGGAATTCATACTAAATTTTAAGGCTCAAATATTAATTCTACGTGTTTAAACTATGACCCGTAGAAGTTCCTACAGAACATAAATCCAATTTGTAGAATTCGTATTGAATTTTAAGGATTAAAATTTCATTCTACATGTTAAACTATGACGTGTAGAAGTTTCAATAGATGGTAGATCCAATCGGCAGAATTCATACAGAATTTAAGGCTCAAAAGTTCATTCTAAGGGTCCAAACTATTACCCGTAAAATTTTCTACGACCCGTAGGTTGATCCATAGGAATGCTACCCAAATATTTGAATTCTCTGAAGTTTTCTATGAATTCTTAGTACGTGTCATGGAAATTTATATGGCTTGTCGAAAGGATTCCTAAGTATTGACTCAGGAAACTCTATTGTGGTAGTTTATCATAAATAGTCATAACGCTTTACTTGTAATTTGAAATGAGAAACACTTCGTCTCGTTTGAAAGAGGACCCATAGACCTTTAATTTGATAGATAGTGGGCTACCTAATTCATTGTGCAGAGATATATGATAGTTTGAAGTTGAACTATGTAGAATCAAATGTCAAAACTTAATTGGTAAGAAAGCTTTCAACTCAACATTGTGCTAGGGGATTTTTGTGGCCCTAATTCATACCCAAATCTATTCCCACACTAAATAATTGACCCTAAACCCTACTAACAATTTAAGAATCACTCGATAACATCTTACATGCAAATGAAGAATAGTTTGGGCTTTAGCTATGAAATTTTCTTGGGTGTTACAATATATGTGAGGGGGGGACTCAATTGAATGAGTACCTTAGAAATAGTTATTACCTTGGACTTGAACTGAATCGAAGGAAATAGATGAGCGAATCAGTGTTTATATACTCTTTGACTTCCCATCTAGCCTCTTCAACAAACTAATTCCTCTAAAACATTTTACTGATGCCATCTCTTTGGTTCTCAACTTGTAAATCTGACGATCAAGAATCCAGATAGGAACTTCCTCATAGGGCAAATTGTCTTTCACATTAATACTTTATGTAGTCAAAACCCCATAGGATCGCTCAAGGATTTCTTTTGCATGGAGATGTGGAATAGCCGACAGACAACCACTAACTCTAGTTATCGCTTTAATATTCAAGCTACATTACAAATCATATTAGATATCCTGTTAGGACTTATCGGAGACTGAGCTTCCCTTTTTTACCAAACCTCATAACACCCTTCGTGGGTGAAACCTTCACATAAACCTAATCATTAACCTATAACTCGAAATCTCTTCTTCTAACATCTATGTAGGATTTTTGATGACTTTGCGCTATTTTCAACTTTTCTTGAACAGGCTTGACCTTCTCCATGGCTTCGTAAACCTAGTATGGCCCTATCAACTCAGCATCACAAACCTTAAACCACCTAATATGAGATCTATACCTTCGCCTATAAAGAGCCTCAAAAAAGCCATCTCAATACGTGAGTGATAAGTTTTATTGTAAGCAAACTCTATGAGAGGCAAGTGATCACTTTTGGGCGCATTTTGTATACTCTGTATTTTACTTACATATCTATGCTATGGCCCCCATTCCTTATCGTTCACTCTTCTTCTTTGTCTTGTTTGGGTGTTTTGATTGCCTACTAGGGTTATAGGTTCCTTCATTGCTTGATTTCGGGTTACAATGATAAAAATCCCTCCTTCGTTGAAAAGTATCATAAGAGAATGCATACGAAAGCTAAAGATCTTCCTTGCCACTCTGTTTTTGATCCTTCTGCATTCAAAATAGTTGAAACAAATGGATCACATATTGGTTTTGGAGACATTTGAAAGATAAGGAAAAATGATAAAGAATATATCATTGCATTTTCATCCATGCATTTAAATAAATCCCAAAAAATTATCCAACAATAAAAAAGGAAATTTTAACAATAGTTTTATGTATTTCTAAATTTCAAATTGATTTACTTAATCTAATTCTTTCATAGCAAATTGATTGTAAAGCTGCAAAGTCTATTTCTCAAAAGGATGTTCAAAACCTTGCCTCTAAAAGTATATTTCCTAGATGGAAATCTATTTTATCTATTTTTGATTTTGATGTATGTTTTTTCCTGATATAAAATATATCAAAGGGATCTGAAACTCTACTCCAAATTCTCTAACTCGAGAATTATTGCAGGGGAGGTAATTATTGGTAGAAAGAAAAAAAATACAACTCTTGAAGTTTTCAACCGTTACTCCACAAAAAAAAAACACCCCCGTATATGAGCAAGTCAATCATGAAGTGCAAGTTGTAGCCAAACAACAAAAAAATTAAGTTACTCCTAAGCAACCCTCAATAGATGCAGCTCGCCAAGTCAGCCAAGATACCAAACTTCAACAAATTATATCATGAAAGGAATTCTGTAGTAATATATCTTGGAGAGTACAAATCTGATTTCAATCTCAAGTACAAATAAATGGGCTGACCTTGTTGACGAGAAAGTAGAAATTCAGCTAGGTTAAACAATTCAGACCTTATGAACAAAGGAAGACCCGATGAGCTGATCTAAATCCATTTTCAGCTTCTTCTTCTCGTTTCCCAGCTATTGTTAGCTAAAAAAAAACACATTGGAGGTAGAAAGCCCAGTAATTTTGTATTTGTTTTTTTACAAAATTTTGTCATGGTATGTCATATACCAAACAAATCAATTTCTTCACCTATACGTCAACAAATTTCTTCTTGTAGAGGATCATCATCTGATGACCCAACATACTTTAAAAATGATAGTGTATACTCTTTGATACAAATTTAATATGAATTTTTGTATTTCCAACCCCATGAGTTAGCTAAGAAAATACTTAGCCCTTAGCCCTCCCTCAAATTTTTTCAAAAACAGTTTTGCATATTCTCATGAATTTTATGAGTTCATCCTCACAGATACCTGATCTTGCTTATTTAACAACATAAAGACTAGAAAACACAAATATATGAATTAATAAAATAATCTCAACCAAGGAATGAGTCATTCACCCAACCAAGTACAAAAGACTTTTCCAATATTTTGATGCCCAAAACTATGATTATTTTTATAACGAAAAAGCATGGATGAATTCCTTCACTTTCAAAATAGCACAGGCAACCATTCTTAGTTTCTCCTATGGGGGGAAGAAATTAGTCTTTGAATTTACTCAATAATTTTTACATCAATGGTGGCCTATCTATGATTACAAATCTGATATCCTTCCTCAATAGAGTGTGACGAATATGATGTGTTTTAATGAGCACCAAATTCCTATGGTCTTACTAATCTCCCAAAGGATTCACATTTAGTGGATATATTCCTTGAAGTTTGTATTCCATAAATAGGATGGACATAAAGGACGCTCATTATTATCCCTCCAAGTTGATTTCCAAAGGAATAAGAATTGGAACCCATCGAAATCTCATGTGCTAGAAGTACAAAAATGGTTCTTGTGCATCCTAGGAAATTTGGCCACAATAGATGCCACTCAAATTTCAATCTTGCAAAAACTATAAAAAAATCAATACAATTGCACAACTAGATAGCTCAAGTAGCAAAGGATATTTCATACAACAATTGCAAGAAAATGTTAAATGTATCAAAGATGACCTCCCCAATAATCAATCACATGCGTATGAGAAATTTAATTATGAAGATGATGAAGACATATATGTTGAGCCAATTTAACATAATAACGACATCATAAAACATCATAAAAAATGATGTCACCCATAACATTAGCATGTATTGGTTGAAATTATTGTGGGTGATACTATAACACAACTATAACCCTTTTTCTATACCAAATATGTCCTTGATGATATGTGGGAAAATTGGATAGAAAATATTGAGTCACATCCATCGCAGGAAATATACAATCGAAATCGTTCTCAGCAGTCTTTAGCATGTCAACCTTATATGACTGAATATATGCTAAGCTCTAATGACACGACAACATGTGAAATTGGAAGAAACTCCCAAGATATAACATTTGTTATTTCTTGTGTAAGGTCATTTAAAGACCTAGCACATATTCCACTTTCAGATTCTCAATGTTTAATAATTACTACACAAATGACATTTCTCATCTTCAAATTATTATAAAGATCCATTAAGGGGACAAAGATAGATTTTTTACGGCATTTAAAATAAAATATAAATTATGGTCTCTTATATCATAAAAACCATTACAAGAGATGACATAAAAGAATAAACGGTGATAGAAATGAAGATGAGGAAGAGAGAAAAAGATAAGAAGAAAGATAATTAGACAATATTGGCTCAGGCCCTATAAAATAAATAAATTTTAGCGGAAATAAATATAGACATTAATATCGAGTGCTAAAGTCTTTACCGACTTTAGTTAAGTGTCATTAGAACCAATGTCGCTAAACGCTTTAGAGACATATACAAAGAATTTTAATTGCCGCTATAAATATATATTTAGCGACAATTAAGCTATTGTTGTTAATTAATTGTTGTTAATACGCTCAAATTACACCTCCCTAAAGAAGTATAAGCGATCGTTATCAAGTAAAGATCCCAACTTGTAGTTGGGTCGATCCCACGAGGAATATGGTTTAGACTTAAACTTGACTTACGATTATATTCATTTAGTCAACGTATTTCTGAGACTAGTAAGAAAAGGGGGGAATTTGTGAAACCAATACTTTATTGTATTTAGGTAACAAAAGCTCATAACGCGGTAATCCTAGTAATAGTAATCCTTTCCTAGTGTATTACATACAAAGTGGTAAGTTATGTAGCTCTAATTCCTTAATCCGACAACTAGAGAATTTCACCCCGCACCTTGGTCCGGCTACGTGTGTATAATTTACTAACCCTTACATTTACCTCAAATTAGACATCACATCA
Organism: Solanum tuberosum; assembly: GCF_000226075.1. NCBI lineage: Eukaryota > Viridiplantae > Streptophyta > Magnoliopsida > Solanales > Solanaceae > Solanum > Solanum tuberosum. Next base: position 1,934,308 of record NW_006238983.1, on the reverse strand, counting down.
ATGTATGGCTTAGTTTTCCCCCTCGCACCGATTGACATTATACTATTCGATAGTATCACACTAAATCTATGTTGATAATTTATTTCCCATTAACTACCTCCTTGGTCCGGCAAGTAGCAACAAGGCAAGTTCTAACATTTCCAACTACTAAAAATACTTTTAAACGAAATAATTATCAATGCATCCAATAACACTATTCAATAATTACTTAGCTACTATTCATACTTTGTTAATCGCTCATGGTTTCCACAACCCTAGTTGTGGATTTAGTTACCCATAGTAACAAGAACACAATTCATATTAGTAGAAGAAGAATTCATGAACTTACGTAATGAGAAGGAAGGAATCCAAAAACCCAACTTGAATTTCAAAGTTAAAGTCTTCAAAACGAACTTAGGATATCAAGAATTGCTAGAGTTGCAAGTTAATCTCCAAAGCCAAAAACTAGAACTAAAGTAATAGTGTCTAATCCCCAAAAATGAGGTTTACATGCCCTAATATATAGAAAAACATGTCCCAAATAAAAAGGAAATGAAATAAGGAAATAAAGTTTTTGTACGCGGTTTCGATCTACAACACTGGCCTATAGACTGTGGACTGACCTACGGTCCGTAGATCCCTTCCGTGGTTTGAGACGTAGGCAATTTTCCAAAACTCAAAATCTCTAACTCTCAGTAACAATTGGCGAATCAGCAGGACGGACTGTGGTTAGATCCATGGTCAGTGGATCCTCCTCCGTATCTCCAAACTTAGACTTTCAAAAACTGGAATCCCCTTCTCTGAATCATTTCACGGAACTGCAGGACGTCCCGTTGGTCGACCTACGGTCCGTCGTTTGTAACCGTGGTTCCACACTTGGTCAAGAATTCCCTGATTTTCCTTTAAGCCTTGCCTGCCCATCTACGCCTACCACTTACGGAATGTGACTGGACCTACAGTCCGTAGGTCACGTCTGTAGATGCCCTGTTCTGCACAATTTTTCAGCTGTGTCTCTTCACTTCCACGTCCGAACTTATTTACTGCAAACATGATAAAAACACATTAATACCAATACAAAATGGACCTAGACACACACAAATCTTAAGTGAAATGTATTAAAAATACCGTAAACTCACGGATTATCAACACCCTCAACTTAAATTCGTTGTTTGTCCTCAAGTGACGCACTAAGACTCTAAACGAGACTTGTATAGAAACAACCATTCAAGCACAAGAAATCACATGGCTTTCTATCCCGACTACCTTGTCGACTGCAAATCTTTTCTCTTAGACTCAACAAGCTAACTCATGCGGATCAAGATATGACAAAGATAGACCAATAGACACATAACATACACATTTGCACTATCACCAAGGTTCCAACTCTCCGACAATGTAAGTAGTGCCCTTACTTCAAACGAAATCTCTTTTTCACAGAATAAATATTATTTTGATTACAAGGTGCACATGTCCAAGGAGGGTCCGGGGCCAAAACACTAGATTATGGGAAGGTGAGTTAAGGGTTTAGAAAGATATGGTCTATTTCATGCTCAAAGCATTTGGATCAACGGGAACATTTATTTCATTTGGTTGGATTCTTTTAGGCAATTAGTAAACTTATTAGAACAAGGACCTATGATCACTTCCTAGACTCTACCGTAGATTATCTTAGTAGGATTAAACAGGCAAGTTCTAGATTGGCACAAACCTATCTGAACAATTTAACTCATCTCACTCACTCTTGGCACATTATTACATTATCAGATTATTAGTTAACCAGTGGAAGTTTAGGTTAATTCATGAGGTCATGTTGGTTCATTATCATGTCATATTAAGAGCCAACACATTCAACTCATTCTAGCCTACAAATTTTAGCACATATCACCAACTTTGGACGGGTAACATTTTTCATTCATAACTATGCCATCATGCTTTTATCTTTCTCATTCTTCTACACATACAATCCTAACACATGACGGTTCAACATAAATTTAAAACAGTCTCTTGGCGGAAAAGAACAGAGGCAAGAAAACCCCAAGAAAGGATTATGAGTTGGGTTACTCAGACTTCACCCTATCACGCACAATCCATTAACCCCACCCCCAACAAAAATAGAGTGCAATTGTCCCGAATGCACAAAAAGTAAATAATAGAGGATTGGGTGAAGCAAAATTGTAGTGCATAGCGTCGAACACCTATCAACAAGCGGGTGGGTTCGATTTCCCGGAACCCGCTGGATCAACACTTGGGTCACCCTCAGTAGTGCCCGCATCAACTGTCACAACACCATCAGCTGTCACAACACCATCAGCAGTGCTATCATCTAATCTTACCGAACCATCAGTAGTACTCACCTCATCTCTCACAACAGCAACAACCTTAGTGGTGGGCATAGAACTCGAGGCTCCAACAATACCCTCAGAACCCTATGCTGGTGCATTTCCTCAGCCAAAATGGAGGCTTTCCTAGACTGCTTGGTCTGCTGGCGTTCCCGCTTCTTTACTCGTGCATCATCATTAGCGTCAGAAGTGCGACTAGAGCGGGGCCTAGTCACACGAGCACGGGTGGGCTTGGGCTGTGTTAAGTCCTCTCTGAATAAAGCATCTAGCACCATATCAACGGCCGGTATAGTTGGAGTGGACTCTGGCTTATATGTAGGTGGAACAAGGATTTTATCATGATGGGCCCGGTGAATATCCAAATCCTTTCGAAGGTAAGAGACATCAGTGGTGGAGGCTAGTCGCTTGAGAACTATCAACTCGAAGGCATCCAGGCGCTTATTAACAACCTGGACCTTCACGTCCATCATGTGCTCCATCCTCTGCTACATCTTGGCCTCAGACTCTGAAATAGACCGCTGCATCCAAGGCTTCACATGCTGAAGCAGTGTTGCCATTTGTGCCTCCAAATTTTGAACACGAGCAAGGGGAACCATTGCAAATCCTGATGAAGGGATGGCTCTGGATGAGCTAGGAGCCCGACTGGCGGCATAAAGATAGGGAGGCCGGGGAATCATCAGTAGTTGCTGGAGGGGTGGGGTCCGGCATTTGCTCCACATCAGCAACTAAGTCTGCTCCCAATGGAGGTATATCGACATGCGGCTCTCTGCGTGGTGCCGCTACATTCGCCTCATCCCAAATTAGGCCTATATCCAGGATCTTAGTCGATTGGATCAACCTATCATAATGCCAGACCGGCACTCCAAAATCCTTGAATAACTGAAAGATGAGGCAAGAAAAAGGGTAATTGGTGGAGGCCTTAAAGCCCCTCTCGTGAGTCTCTGCAATCAGCATGTGGGCGAAGTCTATCTCAAACCCAGATACCAAAGCAACAAATATCACAGCACAGTCCCATCTAAGTACATTGTATGGTTGTGTAGGAGACACCAGTTCCGCACTAATAGCCAAAAGAACTTGGCCACAAAATTCAGTATGGCTTTCTTGATCCCTAAGGTCGGGGTGCTGACCCACTCGGCTCTCTCTCCATCTGTAGCAATGTAATCTGTAGCAATGTAACTCGCCAGCTAGTGTAATACGGTCTCCCTTTTCTCTGCACTCCACTGGAACTCATCACTCCGCACAATGTCCAATCTGTAGTCAAACTCAATGGTGTTGAGTGCCCAAGTACGGGTAGGGTCGTAAGGGAACTGGTGGATAGTGGTCTCAGATATATCCATAGAAAACCCTCACACTAGTGTAGCCGTGAGTGGTGCCTAGGCTCTAGGCTTGGCATTTTTTTGAATAGAGCTTCGGAGAGTGGTTGCGTATGAAGCATAGAACTTCCTCACGATCTCCTCGCTATATGTCCCTGGTTCCCAGGCAATCCACTCATACTTATGCTGTTGGAAGAGCCGGTGGATGTCGGGCATGGAATGCAAGCTGCCTGTGAGTGCCATGCGCTCCTCTGTAATCGTCTGGGCCATCCTATTCTGCTCAGTCATCATATTGGCATCCATGTATATCTTCCACTGACCATCTACACACCACATATTTGGCTCCTCCGCAACTGGGGCAGGGACGGTGTTTAGTGGCACAGGAATATCCCAAGCACTAGTAGCCTCATCAGATGAGGCGGCCTTACCATGTGAACTTGAACCGGTTGTGAAGCCAAAAGTAGACCCGAAAGTAGTGGTTGACTCAGAACCGGAAGCAGACCTAGCCGGTGATCCGATCAGTGTATCCTCCTCTTCAGACTGGGAGGCAGTGACTACGTCGGGAACCACCTTCTTGGATTGATTCTGCGTAGTCCGGGGTGCTGTGGGGGATGTCATTCTAGTGGTGGGGACATATGCGGGGTCATTCTTTACGTCAGTAGCTTCGTCATTTAGACGACGAGTTAGTGCTATTGATTTGGATCAGCACTTTGCGGATCTTTCTCCGGAGCCATGGTACCTGTGGATGCATAATTAGCACCAAAATAAACTAATAACAAACTCGAAAAAAATTTATAACCAAGAATCAACCAAAAAAAAAATTGAAAATTTTTATGGACAGTAGCTAAACTACTAACCCACGGTGGGTACCTACGGTCCATTGATGGATCCACAAATGTGCAGAACGGTCCATAGATTGAACTACGGACCGTAGTCCACTTCCGTGGTTCCACACTTAACATTTATTGGTTGTGTGCAGACCCACGACTTGATCTATAGTTCGTAGATTGACCTACTGTCCATAGACGGGGTCTCGTGGGTCAAGTATGTGCCATGTATCAGACATGCTTCTTGTTGACACCATTTTTCAACAATTTCAACATTCATCCCAACTCTAATCATGCATTTCAACACAATTTATGATAGTTCGTCATCCCTAGGGTTCCAATTTCTCAATCTTCAACATGTAGTGCATATGAAACTAGGAACCGTAAGTCGAAATTTGCATTTAGAATCTTTTTCTCTGATTCAAATTATTACAGAGACAACACAATCACATTCTATCATCCCAAGGGTGTTTCTAACTTTAGTTTAACATGCAATTTCATATAAAAACACCCAAGGTCAAGATCCACTTCATGACTTCATTTTGAACAATGAATATCAAAATTCAGAGTTAAGTTGAAATCGATTACCTTAGAAGAAATGTAAGTGGGTGATTGTGTGATGCTTAAACTCCTTAGAAATTTTGGATACCAAACGCAGACATTGAATTCTTCTTGGGAATGAAAAATGGGAGTGCTCAGATTTTGGGGGAGAAAGGGATGGAAATATGGTAGGGGTGATGATATGTATGGGAGATGGGAGTGATTTGGGAATATAATGAGGGAGTAATGGGATTTGGATTGGTTAGAAACGGTTAGGAGGGGATATGGGAAGTGGGGGAAGAATTTGAAAATGAGGAGTTTTATTAAAAGGGGTCCGGGTCGGGTCGACTAAACCCTAGCTCTGGACCCACAAAACCCCGTCGATGGGCCGTGGATCGACCTATGGACCGTAGGTCGTGTCCGTAGGTCACTCAACACTTCCAAAAAATTAGACGACTTACCTGGGGTCTACGGACACCATTCACGGACCGTCGATGGGGTCCGTAGACCTCTGCACCATACTTTTTGTGCAGATTTTGCTTTTCGCCCCTGACTTGTAGTAACCGTTAGGTCTTTATTTTTATATTTTCTGGACACTTTTTAGACACGAACCCTATGCTATATCTAGCCAACAATACAACAAAAATAAAGCACCTATCTAAAGGAATACAGAAATGCAAATAAACAAAGAAAACTACTAAATCGAAAAGAAAAATCTATAGTTGGCTAGATTGTACATCTTGGGTTGCCTCCCAAGCAGTGTTTGATTTAACGTCGCGGCACAACGCAGGCCTCTTGATTACTCAGACTTCATCAAGATAGTAGGCCTCAACAACTTCTTGCACATTCTCCTCTTTTCCCAGATAGACCTTGATCCTTTGCCCGTTCACCTTGAACTTTGTTCCCTCATTATTTTCAAGCTCGACCGATTCATGTGGGAACACTTGTGTGACTATGAATGGCCCGGTCCACTTGGACTTGAGCTTGCTAGGAAACAAGCGCAAACTAGAGTTGAATAGAAGCACCAGATCACCCACAACAAATTCTCGCTTTTCAATGCTTTGATCATGATACTTTTTCATCTTCTCTGATTCGATGCGGCGCCCCAATCCAAATTTAGCTTCTTTAGCGCCCACAGAGCCTTATGCTCTAGCTCTACCGGCAAATGGCAAGACTTCCCATATACAAATTGGTAGGGGGACATACCTATGGGAGTCTTGAATGCGATGGGGTAGGCCCATAGAGCATCATTAAGACTCCTTGACGAGTCAGTTCTATTAGCATTCATCGTCTTAGCCAAAATCTTCTTGATCTCTCTGTTGGACAATTCAACTTGCCCACTACACTGCGGATGATAAGTAGTGGCTACATTGTGGCGGACACCATATGTCTCAAGTAGCGCCTTGAACAACTTATTACAGAAGTGGGAACCTCCATTGTTAATAATCACCCTAGGTGTACAAAATCTAGAGAAGATATTCTTTTTCAGGAATACGGTGATACTTTTACCTTCATTGTTTGGAAGAGAAATTGCTTCCACCCAATTCGACAAGTAATCAATCACAACAAAAATATACTTCATCCCATGTGAGCTCACAAATGGACCCATAAAATCAATGCCTCATACATCAAACAACTATATCACCAATACCAGATTCATAGGAAGCTCTTGCCTCTTTGAAATTCCTCCTTCTCTTTGGCAACGGTCACAAGACTTGGTGAAATCATAGGCATCATTTGTGGATGGTAAGCCAGTAATACCCACACTGTAAAATTTGATGTGCAGTCCGAATACCACTATGATGCCTACGAACTAGTGATGAGTAACACACTTCTAGTATACTCAACATCTCAACCTCAGGCACACAGCAGCGAGTAATTCCATCTGCACAACTACGGTACAAAGAAGGCTCATCCCAAAAGAACTTCTTCACATCAGGCATAAACTTTTTCCTTTTGTGAAAAGACAAATCTGATGGTACGAGATCACTTGCCAAGTAGTTAGCAAAGTGTGCGAACCAAGGAATCAAATCATGAGAAGCACCCAATACCTGTTCATCTAGAAAAGCATCATTAATTTCATCCCTATCACCAATCTTGAGTATAGCCTCTTCCTCCAATCTGGACAAGTGATTGGCAACCTGATTTTCCTGTCCCCCTTTCTATCTTTCACCACAAAGTCAAACTCTTGCAGCAACAACACCCATCTAATCAACCTTTGGTTTGCATCCTTCTTAGCCATCAAATACCTCAATGCAGAATGGTGAGTATGCACTATGACCTTAGTACCAAGCAAGTAGGATCGAAATTTCTCGAATGCGAAAAACACCGCAAGAAACTCTTGTTCAGTCACTGTATAGTTCTTTTGAGCCACATTTAGAGCTTTGTTGGCATAGTATAGGATGAAAAATCTTCTCTCGCCTATGTCCCAATACCACACCAAGCGCCACTCCACTCGCATCACACATTATCTCAAACGGTTTCCCCCAATCCGGTGAAATAATGATAGGTGTGAAAACTAGCTTTTCCTTCAACTCTCTAAATGCTCTCAGACAAGCATCATCAAAATCAAACTTATACTCCTTTTTGAGCAGTTTGCACAATGGATGTGCAATTTTTGAGAAATATTTGATGAAACTCCTATAGAAACCTACATGCCCAAGAAAACTTCTAACACCTTTAACAGAGATAGGTGGTGGAAGCTTTTATATTACCTCAATTTTCGCTGTATCAACCTTAATACCTTTCTCAGAAATTCGATGACCCGAAACTATCCCCTCTTTCACCATGAAGTGACACATTTCCCAATTGAGCACAAGATTGCACTCTTTGCACTGTTTCAGTACTTCGGCCAAATGGTGTAAACAATGATCAAAAGAGTCACCTACCACAGAGAAATCGTCCATAAATACTTCAATAGTGTCCTCCACCATATCAGAAAATATCGACATCATACAACGCTAGAAGGTTGTTGGAGAATTACATAAACCAAATAACATTCGTTTGAAGACGAAAGTCCCATAAGGTCAAGTGAAGGTGGTCTTCTCTTGGTCTTCCGGAGCTATAGAAATCTGATTGTAGCCCGAATAACCATAACAAAAACAATACCAACCCTTACCCGTAAGTCGGTCCAACATCTAATCCATGAACGACATAGGGAAGCGGTCATTTTTTGTCCAAGCATTGAATTTCTAGTAGTCCATGCAAATTCTCAATCCAGTCACGGGCCGCATCAGAACAAGCTCGTTTTTCGCATTCAGAACCACAGTCACCCGACCTTTCTTTGGCACACACTGAACAGGACAAACCCAACTACTATCTGCAATGGGATAAGTAACTCCAACATTCAACCACTTGATGATTTCCTTTTTCACTACCTCTTGCATAGGCGGATTTAATCTTCTCTCGTGCTCAATACTAGGCTTGTGATCCGACATGAGTTGGATTTTATGAGAACAAATGATAGGAGAAATCCCAATATTGTACGTAATTGTCTACCTAATAGCCCGCTTGAACCTCTTCAACACGGAAACCAATGTCTCAATTAGTGTCACATTCAAATCTACCGTAATGATGACCGGTAAAGTACCATCTCTGCCCAAGAACACATACCTCAAATGTGACGGTAGAGCCTTAAGCTCCAATTTCGGAGCCTCCTCAACAGATGGTCTTGCTGGTGGAGAGTCGCGATTATTAATGTCTAACTCCAAGATCTTTGGTTTTGAACGAAATTCAAACCTATCAAGTGTGGAGACAAATTCAACATAGTCTTCAATACCATCACTCTCAAAGTTCATAATTACAGTTGCTAGTGCATCAACACCCAACCTTTCTTCAATAGGCACCTCAGAATCACTCTCTACAATATGATTCACCAATGATACCGACTTGAGCTTACTATTCTGGTTCATGGCTCTGCAAATGTTGAAAGTAGCCTCTTCTTTATTCAATTGGAACTTCATCTGCCCTTTCTCCATATCGACCAAGGCACTCCCAGTGGCAAGGAATAGTCTCCCAAGGATAATGGGAACCTCAAAATCAACCTCACAATAAAGTATCACAAAATCCGCCAGAAAGATAAAAGACTCCACCTTCACTAATATGTCTTCGAGCACACCAATGGGCCTCTTCACAGTTCTATCAGCTATGAGCAATCGCATCGCAGTTAGTTTTGGATCTCCTAAACCCAACTTCTTGTAAATAGAAAAAGGCATCAGATTAATGCTCACACCCAGATCACACAGCGCCATAGAAAAATGCAACAACCCGATAGTACATGGAATAATGAAGGCACTAGGATCCTCTTTTTTCTGCACAAGGGACCTTGTAGCAACAACACAACAATGTTGCAACCTATCATCATCTTCAAAACTCAGGATCCTTTTCTTTTTCACCATATCTTTCATAAACTTTGCATACCCAGGCATTTGCTCCAAAGCTTGTATCAACGGAACTTTGATGGAAAGCGACTTCAACATACTAATAAACATGAGGTATTTCCCCTCTTCAGTCTTCTTCACTAACCTCTAAGGGAATGGAGGTGGAGGTCTAGGCATGGGAACAACTTTCTGGGATATCTCCACTTCCTTCTCTGTAGCATTCTTTTACTCTCCAGTAACTTCAATCTCATCATCATCTTTACTAACCTCAACTTCAACCTCAGACGGCAAAGGTGGATCAATAGTGTGATTACCCCCTCGATTAGTGACTACCATACAATGCCCACCATTCTACGGATTTTGGATGGTGTTACTAGGAAGTGTGCCAGGTTGACGTGGGTTCACTGTAGTAGACAAATGATTCAATTGTTGCTCGATTTGCTTGATCGACACTGCATGGGCATCAACTTTTTGACCAATACCAGACAAGTTGTTGCCATAGTTCCTTCACATTCTCAAGTCGACACTGCATGGGCATCAACTTGCTGCTCGAGTTCCTTCACATTCTTATCAGTTGAATCAAACCTTTTCATCATCTTCTGCATCATATCCTCAAAACGTGACATACTACCCCCAGCTTCTCTATTACTAGATTCCCAATTTTGAGGACGAACATAAAGCCCACCCCTATCATTTATGTTGACATAGTTGTTTCGCTTATAGTTTTTGTCGCGATTGTAGTTCCCATACTGGACATATTGACCCTTTCGATTGTAGTTACCATAGTTCCGACCTTGGTGCCAATTATCCCAATTGGAACCTCGGGCGTTAGCTCGGAAACCCCCCTTCTGATCATTCACTGGATAAGTATCCTCTTCATAGTAGCACTCCTCAACCGGTGGTGGATTTCTAGTCAAATAATTGACAGCATTTATCTTTTCGCTACCTCCGCTCACATGCTTCAACACCAACCCAAGTTTTGTCCTCATCTAAGCCATCTCCTCACGAATGTCATTGGCAGATTTACTAAGTGCATATTGAACTGCAAAACTGCTTCTTCCAATGTTTGACTTTTGAGTGCTCCATGCTTTATTGTTCCGGGAAATCTTCTCATGTTTCTCAGCAATCTCCTCAAAAGTGCACTCACCGTATGATCCTCCTGCGATAGTAACAAGCACAACATTACCGTTGTCATCTTGGCCTCTGTAGAAATACTCCTTCAGTGACTCATCATCTATACGGTGGGTTGGAACACTTATTATGAAAGCAGTGAACCTGTCCCATTAACTACTCACAGATTCTCCAAGTAGTGCTACGATGTTGTTGAGTTTATCTTCGTAGTTTAGCTTTTTTGACAGTAGGAAGTATTTTGCTATGAACACTTTACGCAATTGATCCCATGTTTGAATTGAGTTATAAGGAAGCTCAGTAAACCATACAACAATATCTCCGATCAATGATAGAGGGAAGAATCTCAACCCAATGACATCCATGTGTAAATCCGATCAACCCACACAATTCTTGCAAACACTCATGAACTTGGCCATGTGTTCATGTGGATCCACCAATGCCAAACCAGAGAACAAACCCCTCAATGTAAGCATATGCATTAGACTGCTAGTCACCACGAATGTATTCCCCGGAGGTAGAACAATTTTTCCTTCAGATTCGTCGATATTAAAGTCGACCCTATAGTTATCACACAACCTTGGTTCAGGTGGAGCTTGTACCCTCAATGCATCTCCCAATAGAATACCACCTTCATTTTCAGCATTCTTATAATCAACCCTAGGAGGCTACAACTCAACTCCATATCCTAGATTTCCTCCGATAGGATTGGCTGGGACTCCTTGATTATTCATCCTTCACAAAGTTCGTAAGGAGTTAGTGGTTCACCTTAACTCTGTGTACTTGGCATACGCTAGAGTAGGAACCTGAGAGAAACAAAAACAAAAGAAAACGTAAAATTAGGAAATAATTGACTAAAGTTCAATAATGTAGTTAAACTTAATCTAAAAGCTTTATTCCCCGGCAGCGGTGCCAAAATTTTATACGCTCAAATTACTCCTCCTTAAAGAAGTATAAGCGATCGTTATCAAGTAAAGAACCCAACTTCTAGGTTGGGGTCGATCCCAGGAGGAATATGGTTTAGACTTAAACTTAACATACGATTATATTAGTTTAGTCAACGTATTTATGAGATAAGTAAGTAAAGGGGGGAAATTTGTGAAACAAATACTTGATTGTAGTTAGGTAACAAGTGAGCAGGATTCAATCTTTGTTGTTATCAATGAGAGAGAGAAACTAGGGTTTACGTGTTCCCCATAAGCTCATAACATGGTAATCCTAGTAATAGTAATCATTTCCTACTGTATTATATGCAAAGTGGTAAGTTATGTATCTCTAATTCTTTGGTCCGGCAACTATAGAAATTTCACCCCGCACCTTGGTCCGACTACGTGTGTATAATTTACTAAACCTTACCTTTACCTCATATTAGACATCACATCAATGTATGACTTAGTTTTTCACCCTCACACCAATTGACATTAAACTATTAGATAGTATTGATGAGTCCACAAATTGGACTCATTTAGGGCTATATTTTAATAGAAATTGTATCCTCAAATGCTTCTTTTATCTCAATATCTGATGAAAACTATTAATTTTCAGGTATTTGAAGTTTAAAGGAAAGCATGGACACCACGTAGTGAAAATGGACAAACAAGGATGAAAAGCACAAAGAAATGAAGGCCTGAAGATTGACGAGTCCACTTGGCGAATCGTCGAAGGGTCTCACTTTGCATGTTCTTCCAGTGTGCTGAGCTCTAAAGAAAAGGATCAAATCTGCCGAAAAAGAAGCAATATGCGCGTCAACGAGTAGTTCCGCGAAGCAGTACCTCATCGCCCAATAGACCAAAACACGACGATGCTAGAAGTCATAACTACGATGAAAAGAGGAAGTCAACGAATCGCCGAACAAATCGCTGAGGCAGTGCCCTATCACCCAGCGCCCCAGAATAATAAAACGCTGAGGACGAAGCAGAAGGGTAGTAAACCAGGCTAAAGGGTGGATCGCCGACTCGCTCGGCGATCATGACTAACTTCGCCAAATTACTTAACGCAGCACAAATCTGTGACAACTATAAATACTAGTTAGAGTTGTAATTTTGAGAGTGGAACAATTATTATAACTTTCATATAGAATAGTACTTTTTGATTTTTTTTCTCTATGTTCGAGAGGGTTTTGAAGACTTGAAGAAGAAGAGGGTTTCATCTGCAAGGATTTTGACTTGGGTCTCTTTGATTCTTCATTCTTGGACTGTAACAAGACTTAAATCTTCATACCCATTTGAATGTCAGGCTCATTTAGGTATAAATTTTTATCTCTTGATGTGTGGCTAAAAACTCTTGATGTGTGGCTAAAAACCCCAATTCTTGGGGTGTGATTTAGCGAATATGGGTTAAGATAATTGTTGGGTCTTGCTTGTTGATAGTCTATTCGTAGTTTAAATGTGATTTCGTGTAGTGGTTGTGGATGTATTTAATGCATTTGTAGTTGCAAATACAAGTTTATTTATGTGTTTTTGACTTGCTCGAGAGAGAGGTCGTAAAACTAAAACCACTAAATTGATGGCCAGTGTGAGTGGGTCGACATGAGGTTCAACTCGAGAGAGTGAACCCTAGTCCCTTGTCCACACACTCAGTTGAGAGAGTGAGTGGGTTAAGGTGTAGGCTGGTCTTCATACGGCAAATGGATGTCCGAGAGGAACGCATTGAAATAGGGTAAGTTGCTTGAGAGAGAGCTTATCCCCCTTAAAGACTAGCCTAGTCACTATTATTCTATGAATCTTCTATCGAAAGCATATGCCCAATAATCTAGCTTAACTCGTATTCCCGTTACATCCCAAGGATCCCCTCTCATTACTTAGAAACCCTTGTTTATTTTGTTGTTTTTACTTACTAGTGACAAAACCCCCCATTGTTAATTGACACCCTTGTGTCCCCCCCCCCTTTAATTTACAATATTTTTAATCGTTAATGTCTTTAGCTATGACTAGCTAGAACTACATTTTATTCTTCTATTGATTCTCAAAACCACTCTCTTGGGAACGATCCCAACCCTTGGTTCTTAGTTGTAGTTTTGCTAATCTTAGTTGTAATTTTGTTTTGCTTGTCTGAAGATCAAAGCAGGGAAACAAGAATGGATGATCACTATGGACATCAAACAGATCATCCCCTCCTGAAACTACTGAACCTCAAGGATAATCTACTGACATTCAAACTAACAGGAGAGGAGACAATTCAAGAAATGTAATTAATATTAAAACCATGCCCATCTCATGGAATGTCTGGCAAGGCGTTGCTGGATTTCTTCTATCGGTGTGTCAAGCTCGAAAATAAAAGCATTGCCGAGCACCTTTTTGAGGGCGGTATGCTCCACCAGCCCTACGAGGTCATCGCAACACTACTGGATAACATGATTGAATCCAGCAAGGAAGCCCAAAATAAATACGAATGGGACGCATTGTTGGCTCAAGTAGACGTTCTGTCCAAACGAGTCATGGAACTGGAAGAACAAGCCATGTAAAAGGAAAGGAATTTCTACCTTCTACAATACAAACATGGGAAGAGGCATGGGGATGTTCAAAAGGATGATGCACTTTCACTCATTCAACAAAAACTCGAAGAACAATACAAGAAGTTGAATGACATGAAGGACAACATTGAAATGTTAAATGAAACGACTACAGTAAACTCCATGACCATTCAACTTTAAAATGCTCAGATTAGCCATTTATTGACAGGTCAATACCCACCATTCACCGAGGACTCACCTAACTACACCATGGGTGACTCCAAGGATGAAAAATAGTTGTTGACTTGCATCGTGCCGTGACGTTAAATAAGGCCTTGTTTTGGAGGCAACCCAAAACCCCTTTTTCTTTTTACATTCATGTATCAGTAAAATAATCGTGTGTTGATTTTACAGATTAAAGTGGGAGAGGTCCTCGAAAAGTGCAGGATGTTAAGCATCATGCTCAGTTGGCGAGTCGCTAAAGAAGTCGGCGACCCACCCTTATCCGCCGTTTGACACAACATATCCTCAAAAGTTGGAGTCTGTAAAACTCTGTGAACTCAAGAAAGTCTCGGCGAATCGCCAACCATATATGCAACCTCGATGTTCACCACCGTTTGAACCTTCTAGTTTGTTGGGAAGTTCTGTAAAACACGGCGAAATAAACAATTATTCGGTGAAATGCTGACTGATGCAGAAATCAAAATACTATCGCCGAATAGAGATAAATCGAACAGTTTTCTAGCCAAAACTTTTAAATTCTCAAACATATCCACTTTTACATGCTCTCATTCCTCCAACTGCATCTTCACACACTAATGTCTATATGTTCTGATATTAACTAAGTGTTTTGGTTATCAAGTTGTGCTCCAAACATAGATTGCACTCTAATTTGGCTAGCGCAAAAGGGTGTCAGTGAAGCCTTCGAGAACGTGGGTTGAAAATAAGCGCATTGGGTTGCTTAGCAAAGTTGTGTATGGCTAGTTGAACAACTCAGCGAACCGCTTAACGTTCTCACCTCACATTCCTTGTAATTCAAAATTTGTTAAAGGACTATGACTCGAAGCAACAGATATAGCCAGACATAAAGTTGCAAGAAAGAACATGCCGCCCTCTCTTTGTCTTTCTCTAATTTGACCCTTGAATTATTATTATATGCATCTGAGGACAAATAGTTTTTGTATTATGGTAGGGTGAAGCCTACATTTTGTGCGACTATTATTATTTATGTTTTTGTGTATATATTTGGGTTATTCCAGTGAAATTGTTTTATCTGCTTATCGTGGATGTTTGAGCTTATGGCTCCCTTTTTGGTTTTAAAATGTAAAACAATTTTGACCGTTCCAAAAATTTTTAAAACTTTTCGCACATTTTCGCCACCCCTTGGATGCGCTTGAATGTGGTTGTTCATTAGCAAATTTGAGTCTCGGTCTTGATCAATACCGATGACTTGAATAGTGCTTGCAATCGAACAAATATGAAGGTACGGCTACGATGAGACCAAACGAAGTTGCATAGACAATATGTGAACTCTTTGCATCTCACTGTGATTAGCCATGTATCAAATTGATTCTCTTGTGATAACTGTTTCACACTAGCGAAAGTGTATAGTTTTGTTTGACTTTAGTGTCGATACCTTCTGTGATGAACTTACTTTGAACCATGCATGAATACACCGAGAATTTTCCCGCTAGTCCAGTTGATTAAGTAAGACTTGCTCTTGAGATGATCTTAGGCAACTTTAAAGAGTGTGAACAAATTTGACGTATACCTCTTTTGTGGCCTACCCGTGAGTGTGTGAACCTCGCTTGAACAACCTTTGAGGCTTCACCTTCTTTGGAAGAAACTAGATAAAGACTATACCTTTCTAGATCCATCTCTCTCAATCCTCATGATTGTTGGTTTGATTGAAATTGACAACTTAGGCCAAAAGCCTAAGTTGGTGGTGTGGTGAAAGAAAAAGGAAAAGACAAGATGAGCAAGGAATGTCTCCCTTAACCCATGGTGTTGCGAAAAATGGAAACCCAACATATAAAAAAAAAGAACTGAAATGAAAAAGAAAGTTGTGGAATAAAGTACAAAAGAAATTGGGTTTCCAACACACCATGGGATAGTGAATAATGGGATGACTTATGAACACTAAAGAGAAAGATGAAGGAGAAGAAAAGGAACTGTTAAAGATACCACATTTCATGAGGATCATAGTCACTAAGCCCAAATGACAATACCTTTGCACTCAGCCCCATTACAAGCCTTATAAAGACCTTTTTTATCCTAAGAAAGCTGAAACGAATGTTGACTGGAAAATACGGGCAAACCTATCGGTGAAAGCATGCATGTGTTCCTCTTTGTGAGAGGGAGCATTGTATCTGATTCCTGAACTTTAATTAATTATACCTTTGTGTGTGAGAATGGAATCATCATTTGTGTGAGGGCATCAGAATGCTTTTGTTGAGCTTGAACTTGCATTTCAAGCAAGTACTGCAGGTTTGAGAATCTTTGGTAATAGTGTGTCACAACTTGAATCTTTGAGTACACAACAGACCCTTGCATGATTAATTTGAGTTTTGTTGTGTACATTCATGATTTAATCTTGTAGAGCAGTGTTTGAGACATCCTTATTGAACTGCTGAACTTGAGTTTTACTTGAGGACAAGCAAAAGTTTAAGTTGGGGGTGTTGATGAGTCCACAAATTGGAATCATTTAGGGCAATATTTTAATAGAAATTGTGTCCTCAAATGCTTCTTTTATCTCAATATCTGATTGATGAGTCCACAAATTTGACTCATTTAGGGCTTTATTTTGATAGAAATAGTGTCCTCAAATGCTTATTTTGTCTCAATATCTGATGAAAATTCTTCAGTTTCAGGTATTTGAAGTTTTAGTGGAAGCATGAAAACTTAGGTACAAAAGGGAAAAAAAGGCAGAAAAGAACGAAGAAGTTGAAGCCTGAGCATCGCCAAGCACACATGGCGAGTCGCCGAAGCGACAGATTCCGCCCTTTGTTCCAGTATGCGAAGCCCTGAAGGAAGAGGATCCAAAAGCCGATGAAAGGAGCAGTCGGCGCTTCGCCGAATGGTTCCGCGAAGCAGGACTATGTCGCCCAATGACACAGAGCACGACGATGCTGAAGGCTATTGCAAGATGGCGACGAACTACACCAAAGGGCGAATCGCCGAGCTACTCGGCGATTTCGACTAACCTCGTTGAAAGATCCGTCAGCACTATTTTCTAAAGTCTATAAATACTTAACTTGTTATTAATTTTTAAAGATTCGAACATTTATTTTAATTTTCAGAATAGAATAGTACTTTTTAGATATTTTCTCTCAAGTTTGGAGAAGGTTTTTGGAAGACTTAAAGAAAGAAGGATTTTATCTTCCCCAAGTTGGAAGTGGGTCTTCTCCATTCTTGTTCCCCTGCTTAAATCAAGGTTTAATTCCTTATACCCATTTGATTTTAGTATCATTTCAGGTGTATTTTTTTATTCTTGATGTGTGGCTAAAAATCCCCATTCTTGGGGTGTGATTTAGCAAATATGTGTTGATATTGTTGTTGGGTCTTGCTTGGTGATAGGTTAGATGTATTTTAATGATGATTCACCTAGTGGTTGTGGGTTAAATTAATGGGTTTGTAGTTGCAAATACAAAAAACCGCCCATGTGTTTTCGGCTTGCCCAAGAGGGAGGTCTCGAAACCAAGACCACTAGAATAATGGCCTAAGGAGTGGGTCGACATGAGGTTCATCCCGAGAGGGTGAGCCCTAGTCCCATATCATAACATTCAGCTCAAGAGAGTGAGTGGGGTAAGGCATAGGCTGGGCTTCATCCGGCAAATGGGTGTCCGAGAGAAACGCATTTGAAACGGGGTAAGTTGCCCGAGAGGGAACTTATTTCCATTTAAAGCTTAGCCTTGTCACTATTATCTTGCAAATTTCCTATCGAAAGCATGTACCCAACGATTTATCTCAACCTATATTGCGGTCACACCCTAAGAACTTTAACCCATACTTGATTTTCTTGTTATTATTTGTTGTTTTTACTACTTGTGACAAAAAACCCAATTGATATTTGACACTTTTGTATCACCCCCTTTAATTTACTATGTTTTTACTCGTTAATATCTTTAGCTATGACTAGTTAGAACTAAATTTTATTTTTCTATTAATTCTCAAAACCAATCCCTTAAGACATGACCCCAACCTTTAGTTGGGTTACTATATTATCGACGATTGTAGACACTCGTACCGTAGGTTAGTGTCGTTGGTCACGATAAGCATCACTAATGAAAACTCTTAAGTTTTAGGTATTTAAAGTTTAAAGGAAAGCATGGACACCATGTAGCGAAAAGGGACAAAAAAGGGTGAAAAGAATGAAGAAACGAAGACCTGAAGATCGCTGAGTCCACTTGGAGAATCGCCGAAAGGTCTGACTTCGCCTTTTGTTCCAGTGTGATGAGCTCTAATGACAATGATCAAATCTGCAGAAATAAGAGCAGTCGGCATATCGCCAAGCAGTTCCGCCAAGCAGTACCTCATCTCTCAATGGACCAAAACACGACGATGCTAGAAGTCAAAATTGTGATAAAAAGAGGAAGTCAGCGAATTGCTGAACAAATTGGTGAGGCAGTCCCCTATCGCCCAACGCCACAGAACGATAAAACGCTGAGGACGAAGCAAAAGGGCGGTAAACCTGGCTAAAGGACGGATCGCCAACACGATCGACGATCCCGACTAACTTCGCCGAATGACCTGACGCAGCACAAATCTGTGACAACTATAAATACTAGTTAGAGTTGTAGTTTTAAAAGTGGAACAATTATTATAATTTTCATATAGAATAGTACTTTTTGATATTTTTTCTCTAAGTTTGAGAGGGTTTTGAAGACTTGAAGAAGAAGAGGGTTTCATCTCCAAGGATTTGGACTTGGGTCTCTTGGATTCTTTATTATTGGCCTATAACAAGACTTAAATCTTCATACCCATTTGAATTCTAGCTCATTTAGGTATAAAATTTCTATCTCTTGATGTGTGGATAAAAACCCCAATTCTTGGGGTGTGATTTTAGCGAATATGGGTGAAGATAATTGTTGGGTCTTGCTTGCTGATAGTTTATTCATAGTTTAAATGTGATTTTATTTAGTGGTTGTGGATGAATTTAATGAAGTTATAGTTGCAAATATAAGTTTATTTATGTGTTTTTGGCTTGCTCGAGAGAGAAAGGTCGTAAAACTAAAACCACTAAATTTATAGCCAGTGTGAGTGGGTCCACATGAGGTTCAGCTCGAGAAAGTGAACCCTAGTCCTATGTCCACTCACTCAGCTCGAGAGAGTGAGTGGTTTAAGGTATAGGGTACTCTTCATACGGCAAATGGGTGTCCGAGAGGAATACATTTCAAACGGGGTAAGTTGCTCGAGAAAGAGTTTATCCCCCTTAAAGTCTAGCCTAGTCACTATTATTCTATGAATCTTCTATCGAAAGCATTTACCCAATAATCTAGCTTAACCCATATTCCCGTCACATCCCAATGATCCCCTCTAATTACTTAGAAACCCTTGTTTATTTTGTTGTTTTTACTTACTAGTGACAAAACCCCCCATTGTTAATTGACACTCTTGTGTCCCTCCCTTTAATTTACAATGTTTTTATTCGTTAATGTCTTTAGCTACGAATAGTTAGAACTACATTTTATCTTTATACTAATTTTCAAAATCAGTCTCTTGGGAACGATACCAACGCTTGGTTGTGTTACTAAACTATTGTACGATCATAGACACTAGCATCAGAAGTTGTGTCTTGATTACACAAACATCAAGTATCACACTAAATCTATGTTGATATTTCTTTTCTTATTAACTACCTCCTTGGACCGACAAGTAGCAACAAGGCGAGTTCTAACGTTTGTAGCCGCAAAAAAGACTTTTAAACGAAAGAATTATCAATGCATGCAATAACACAATTCAAGAATTACTTAGTTACTATTCATACTTTTTAATTGCTCATGGTTCCCACAACCCTAGTTGTGGATTTAGTTATCCATAGTAGCAAGAACACAAATCATACTAGTAGAAGAAGAATTCATGAACGGACGTAATGAGAAGAAGCAATCCAAAAACCCAACTTGAATTTCAAAGTTAAAATCTTCAAAATGAACGTAGGAAATCAAGAATTGCTAGAGTTGCAAGTTAATCTCCAAAGCCAAAAACTAGAACTAAAGTAAAAGTGTCTAACCCCCAAAAACGAGGTTTACATGCCCTATATGTAGAAAAACATGTCCCCAATAAAAAGGAAATGAAATAAAGAAATAAAGTTTCTGGATGCGGTATCGATCTACTACACTAGCCTACGGACTTAGGCAAATTTCCAAAACACAAAATCTCCAACTCTCAGTAATAATCGACGGATCAGCAGGATGGACCATGGTTCGATCCACGGTCTGTGGATCCTTCTCCGTAGCTCCATACTTAGACTTTGAAAATCAGGTACTGGAACCCCTTTCTCTGAATCATTTGACGGAACTGTAGGACGGCCCGTAGGTCGACCTACAGTCCGTCGTTTATAACTGTGGTTCCACACTTGGTCAAGAATTCCCTGATTTTCCTTCAAGCCTTGCATGCCCATCTATGCCTACAACCTACGGAACATGACTGGACCTACGGTTCGTAGGTCACGTCCGTAGATCCCCTTTTTTGCATAATTCTTCACTTGTGTCTCTTCACTTCCACGTCCGAACTTATTTCCTGCAAACATGATAAAAAACACATTAATACCAATACAAAATGGCCCTAGACACACACAACTCTTAAGTAAAATGTATTAAAAATACCGTAAACTCATGGTATATGAGTTGCTAATGATCATTTTTTATATAGTGAAGGAAGACTCTTCAAGAGCTTGAAGTTGAAAGGAAGGCAGACAATCTCAAATTCAAATGAGTATTCAAATACATTCTCTTATTTTGGATAAAACATTCATTTCACTTTTTGATAAGTTCAAGCAATCAAATTCATATAAAAAACTACTTTCCAGAAAATTATAATTAAAATTAAAGATTGCAACCAATTGAGAAAAAAACTTTCACGGTAGGAAGTCCCTTTGAATTCGAGTTGTCGCTTATAGCATTGGCTTATCATGTTTATGCTTCACTTTGGAAATTTTTCTATTCCTTGAAACTGGACAATTGGTGTCCCTGCCACCTGCATATGTAGAAAATTACATTCTATTTCGAATAATTAAAGAGTAGTAAGAAAAGTTCGATAGAAGCACACACCTGATCAGCAGAGTAAACTTGATCATACTCACTTCCATGTCCATTAGGTTGGATCGAACTTGAATCTCTAATATTCTGATAGAGATTATCCATATTATGGAAATTCAAATACGCATCACAATTTTCCCACTCATTTAAATCACTTCCTTCATTAACACCCAAACTTGATGTTGTAACAGTATTCCTTGGTACATGCATGTTTTGTTCACAGATGTATTGCTGGAAATTATTATTGTCTGCTCCCGATCCATTGATTATCGCATTTCCACCATTCATATCAGTCATCATTGCACTAGTTGAATTTGTTGATACATAGGCTTGATTGAGATCTAAGATGTAATCGTTTTGAGTTTGATGATTCAAGTTTTAATCATGATGAGCCCCACTATTAAACTCCATGTAAAAATTACTTTTAGTGCTCCCAATTCTTGGGCCTTGCAAATCAAATAACGGGGCATTTTGTTGTTGTAGCCTACCCCCATCAATATTTTGTCCCAACAAAAATGGACTGAGGTAGTGTTGTTGAACTTGAAGTTGTGGGTGATAGAGTTGTTACTTAGTTGAACTAGTATAAATATTGTTGGAATTAACTGGTGAAAACTCTGGATCTCCATAAATTTGATTTGGTACATTTGTTTGAAGATCGGGTATTCTCCCAAATATTCTGTGGCTACTTCTTTCAATTCTTTGTTCGGAACCATTTGAAGATCCTTGTCGAATATATTTTTGCTCTTCTAAAGGTCTCCTTTGGTTGATACGACATCTCTGAAAGGAAATAAATCAAAGAAAAATTGGACTAAGAATATATTTATCATCGTAACTTATTTTTAAGGTGTGTTTGAAATGCTTGACATAAGTCATTTTAATAGAAACTTTTTTGTGTTGGTTAACACTAAATGAAAAAAAAAAATTTTGAGTTAAATATTAATGATAATATTATTTCAATGAATAGTTGCCACGAAAAATAATAGAAATTAGAATCGAAAAACTATGTTCCAAACATGCAATGAAAGTTATTTCTAATCCTCATTAATTAGTGAGTGGTTTGATAAAACTTTTGTACACTAAAGATTATAATAATTTCCAAGATTTAAAGGCATAAGTGATGCAAAGTTGAATTTTATCCCAATAAATGCTTTTTGATACAACAACATAACCAGTGAAGTTTCATCAAGCGGGGTCTGGGGAGTGTAGAGTGTAACCAGACCTTAACACTACCTAGGGAAGTAGCTAAATGTTATTTTGATATAAATTTAATATTAAGAAAATTTTAGTAAATAGATCTCACAAGTGTTGATGGAAAATCATCCAAAGAAAAATATTTTCTAGTAACCAATAGAACAATAAAACGATTTGACAAAAAATGTATTTTTGCCAAACAAATCCCCCCTTACCAAAGACACACGTACACACACACACATATATATAGTACATAATTTTTAACATTTTAGTTTCTTCAACCTTAATAGTTGTCCATCCAGCTGATTAAATTGAAAATAGCCTATGAATGTATAATATGTATTGTTAAATATAATCAATTTGTAATTAAGATACCGATCGGAAAAAAAGTAAACAGTAAGTTTTTTCAACTATTCTTGTGAAGATCCTTTAATATTTTTAAGGATGTACCTGAAGATAACTGGCGACTTGCATCCTGGTAAGACCTGGCACATTCATTATCTCGAGAATCTCTTTTGGTAAGCAGCCTACATGATCCATTAGAATGTAACTTAAATTTTATCGCTACAACAATATTCCTAGATCAATCTAAGCTACATGTTATAACACCCCATAACTAGAAAGAACTATAAAGAAGTTAAAAATTGGAAATAGTCATTTTTGTAAGAATATAAAAATCTGGAAAATTTGTTAAGTATATTAAGTTGGGTTTTTGGTCAACTTCAAATAACCATAACTTCTACCTCAGAAAGATTTAGGTGTATTTTCAGTTATCGTTGCAAAGATCTTGGAATAATCTTTCCAACGCAGCCGAGTTTGCGCGATTCAGAGTTCGTATGAGTGAGATATGCTCATTTGAAGTTGGGTTGTTCAAATAAGGAAAGTCTAATCCGGATTTTAGAAGGGCATTATGGTCATTTCAATACCCCATGACTTAATTTTGTTTTTTTGTAATTAATTGGGGTCTAATCTGATAGGATTCAGTTTACGCTTTTACAATATTGAGTTAGAGTTTTAGAGAAGAGAAAAGAAGAAGAGAACAGAGGAGAGGGAGCAAGAATCGCCAAGTTCTTCGAGAATCGCTTGTGGATTTTGTCAAGGGGTGATCCCTACGAGGTATGTGAGTTCACATAGTGTTGGGTTCGTTCACCCACGCGTCAAACATGTTATTTTAGTATGATTTTTGTCCTAAAAGATTGAGACTTTGATGTTCTTGAGTTGTATTCTTGAATCGCTTTCGTTCTTGAATTTGGGATGAGATTGAGGAGTTCTTGAGAGTTTAAGGTTGATTGTTAGAGTTGTTTTTATTTAGATTCTTGTGTACATGCGTTGGGTATCTGAATCTAAAGAGGAATTGAGAAAAAGAATCGAATTTAGGTGATTTGGAGTTAGATAACGAAGAAGGAACAAGTCGAGCAAATCTGGGTACCAGGTCTGCGTCGCGGACCTGTTCCTTAGGATTGACAAATTTTCTCCACGTTGCGGAGTGGTCACGGACCGTTCTGCCTCAAAAATTATTTTGCGACCAAATAATTAAATGCATCTCCGCGTCGCGGACATTCTTCCATACAGTGATTTCTTGATCTTTTCTCATGTTTAACTATCTAAAATCACTCCTAAACATCATGAGATCTTTCCTATCACAAATCACAATCCTTGAATCGATAATACAATTCAAGGATCAGTTAAGAGTCAAGTCAAGAGAAGTTGATATAGTCTTCCAAAAGTCTTTTCCAAATGTTTAAACCCTGTTTTTCGAATTGAGTTTTGAGTGGAGTAAAGAGTAAAGTTTGAAGTTCATTTTTTCAAAAGATTATATTGGGACAATGTATTCCCAAAGAGTAAAATGTTTTTACACTTAAAGAAGAATGGAAACCTTGATTTCCAAAAGAGCTTTTCAACTAGTTTCAGTTAAAGAGTAAATGCTTTCACAATTAAGCAAGAGAGGAAACTTTGATTTCCAAGAGAAGCCTTTGAGCTAAGTATTGAGTAATTATCTCAAACCATAAAACGAAGTACGTTTTTAATCATAAGAGATATTATCATATTTTTTTAGTAGTATTGAGCACCGATATGGGGGAGAGTTAAGACAACTCCCAGCCCCCATAAACTATGTAGCCACCATGGGTAGAAAAGGGTCATACTTGTTAGATAATTCCTTAGTGATTCTTAGCATATACTAGTGGATCCACTTAGTAGTCAGGTTATATACCCTCGATAAGGTATAGGACGGCCCTGGCAGCGTAAGGCAAAATGTTGTATCATCACAATAGCTCTTACGTGATGGTTGTCGGTTAGAGACACTCCCACAAAAGTATTTATATTCTTATATACACAGTTTAATTGTATTTTTACATACATTTCAGAGTTATATTTGTATCTTTGCATACACACAGAGTATTATTGCATTTCAAAATATACAGAGTTGACATCCATGTTTAAAAAGCTTTTCTTTTTATTGCACGTGTTCTATATTGCAGTATATTGAAATGAGTTCAGTTAAGTTTGAGTTGAGTTGAGCCAGGTAAGTTTTTCAGTTCCTTTCAAGCTTATGCCTTGTTCTAGAATTCCCCTCGTATACTCGTACATTCAATGTACAAATGTCATTTGGCCTTCATATTTTAATGATGCAGATACATGTAACCAGGATCAACATCCAGTGCATCGTTAATCCACTTAAGCATTCAGAGCCTCCTTACTTTCCGGAGGATCCCTTTTTATTTCTTTTAGTATTAGTTAGTTCATTAGGATGTTGTGGGTCTTGTCCCGACATTCATCTCAGTTGTTTAGAGGCTTCGTAGACAGTCAGATTGTAGTTTATTTGTCATTATCTTGTTATTTACTTATGTTCAGATTTGAGTTGCCACATTGGCTAAGTTAAATGTTTAAATCTGAAACATTATGAGTTTAGTTTTGAGATTGTTGAGTTATCTTGCATTTAGATTCTCTTCTTAATGTTTAAAAGTCTTTTGCTAAATAAGTAAACCAGGCCAAGGGTTCGCTTGGGGCCAACAATGGTTCTCGAGTGCCACTCCCGCCCAGGGTGTAAGCTCGAGGCGTGACAAACTTGGTATCAGAGAATAAAGTTCAAGAGTTCTAGGGAGTCTATGAAGCTGTGTCTGTAGAATCCTAGTTATCGGTGTGAAGCGCGCGACATCTATAATTAGGAGGCTGCAATACTTAGGCAATTATCTCACTTCTTTCACCCTCATTTCATGCGTTAGAGATTGATCCTTAAAAAGTTTCTTCTAACTTGTGCTTGCGCGTGTTTTCAGATCATGCATCCACGAAGAGCTATGAGAGCTCGTCCGTCTAGAAGGAATGTTGAACAACATAAACAAGGGGTACCTAATGCACCGGAAGTGCAACCCCAAGAAGAGGTCACCACTGCCGAATTCCGTGAAGCTATCTCGATGTTGAACCAAGTTGTGACCAACCAAACTAGGAAACAAAGAGGAGCTAGACAGGAACTGACTGATACTTCGAGGATCCAAGAGTTCTTGAGCATGAATCCTTTAAGTTTCACTAGTTCAAGCACTACTGAAGATCTGGAGATTTTATTGAGGAACTGAAGAAGGTATTTGAGGTTATGCATGTTGTCGATGATGAGTGAGTAGAACTAGCTGCATATCAACTAAAGAATATTGCTATGACTTAGTTTGACCAGTGGAAGGAGGGTAGAGATGAGGGAGCACCACCTGCGAGTTGGGCTTGTTTTGAAGAAGCCTTATTGGGGTGTTTCTTCCCTCGAGAACTGAAAGAGGCTAAGGTACAAGAGTTTCTCACACTTATGCAGGATTCCTTGATCGTTCATGAGTATAGTCTGAGGTTCACACAACTTTCCCAACATGCTCCGGAGATGGTTTCTGACACAAGGAGCAGAATGAGTTTATTTGTTGATGGGTTATCTTGCCTGTCAAGTAAGGAAGGTAAGGGTGCAATGAAAATAAGTGACATGGATATAGCAAGGTTGATGGTCTATGTGCAGCAGGTTGAGGAAGAGAAGTTGAGGAATAGAGAAGAGTTCAAGAATAAGAGAGAAAAGACAGGGAATGAGTCCGGGCAGCATAAGAGTAATGCCAACCGGTCATCCTTCAAACAAAAATAGAATGAGCCTTCTTGCTTTCTGGAGGATCCCTTTTTATTTCTTTCAGTATTAGTTAGTTTATTAGGATGTCGTGGGTCTTGTCCCGACATCCATCTCATTTGTTTAGAGGCTTCGTAGATAGCCAGGTGTTAGTTCATTCGTCATTATCTTGTTATTGGCTTATGTTCATATTCGAGTTGCCACTTCGGCTAAGTTAAATGTTTATCTCTGAAGCATTATGAGTTTAGTTTTGAGAGTGTTGAGTTATCTTGCATTTGGATTCTCTTCTTAATGCTTAAAAGTCTTCTGCTGAGTAAGTAAGCCAGGCCAAGGCTTCGCTTGGGACAAACAATGATTTTCGAGTGTCAGACCCTCCCAGGGTGTAAAGTTGGGGCGTGACACATGTAAATAAGATAATCACTACACATTCACTCCAAACAGTTTTAATGTACGTTAGCTATAAGGATGAATCTTACTATTCATTTCACTACATATATAGAAACAAATTGTAGAGAAAATTAATTAAGAAGGTAAACTTACGTCCTTTACCAAGTCGTTGTGTAGCTTCCTTGAATTTTGCACGAAGATCCACGGTCCATTCTATGCAATCTTTTGGCTTCACTGTCTTAGAAATAGCAGTACTCTGTCTTTCTCCTTTGTCAATCACATTTTTGCCTCTTCTACATCTCTTGCTTCTCAAGTTATATGTTTTTCTTTCAGTCTCATGAATATTGTTACTTTGTTCCTCATTATTAAAAGACATAATCTTCTCTCCAACTTGTTCTTTATTTCCCACAATACTTTCATTACCAATATTATCAACATATTTCACGTGATCTCCTTTTGGATCTAGTCCTTCTCTCACTTTTCTCTTTGTATTTTCTTTCTTAATACAAATTGCCACAAGTATTTAGGAATATTTTCATCAAGTGACTTTTTTAGATACATGTATGTTCCATTGTCAAAAGCCTTCTTTGCAAAGAGTTCATGTTGTTCATCACATACAACTACACAATTATATTGAGAAGTTCGCGATTAAAATTAAATTATACTATACATCATGGGAATAGTTAATATTATTCATATTGAGTGAATTTTATATATTGTAATAGTAATATTGTGAAAAAACAACTCTATGTCATATCACTATACAAAAAAAGTACGATAAGCTAGGATTGCATTACTTTTGTTTTTAAAACACAAAAATCTTCACTTATTGCATTTAACGCCAGTCTATCAAAAATTATTTTAGGTATGCTTGGACAATTTAACGAATAATTTCATCGTTCATTTTTTGTAGTATATTTATTAAAATAACTAACTTTAACGACTATAACAATAAAATCATAAAAGATATCCATGTCATATCCATCTAAAAAAATATGTGATTACTTAATTTCATGTATATTAGCTGAATTTATTTAATGTAAATGTAATGTTACAAAATAAGTATTTAGTTTACTTAAACTATGATTCACTGACGTACAAACTATTTAACAACAAATTAATGATGAACTTCACCGCTAATTATTTATTTTGTAGTGTATTAACAAAAATGCCTTATCTTATCCACTATAATAGTAAGATGAACGATAGAATAAATACTTACAGCGAGTGACAATATCTAAGGCATCAGCCTATTTCAAGAGATTAAAACAAAGTGAATCCGGTAAATGAACATATATTATCATCAGATCAACTTTTTCCTTTCCTTTTGAGAAAATTGATATTGCCACTGGTTCGCTATCAATTGTTGTAATTGGATATATCCATGCATTTTTTAAGTCAATAAAGAACATGAAAAGGATATACACACACATTTATAATCATTAGGATGTGCTTATTTCTCATTCAAATTCAATTATGATTTTTTATGTGATATTACTACACTTTACTTTATTCAATTGCATATATTGATCAACTTATATTGTAATCGATGTGTTCAACATAATTAGTCACATTCACATGAAACAATTATAAATAATTTTATTTCAGGTTAAATAATTTCATTATATAGAATATCAAAGATCCTATAAGACAATACTGATATTGAATCTAATTTTTATAATGACTTGTCAAAAACAAATAATCCCTAAATAGATCAAATACTATCGAGGCAAGATATAACATGATAAGGGTTCTGATCTAACTGTGTTTCATGAATATGTAACTAAGAAATTTGAAGATTTAGCAAATTATTGTACTCTAATATTCTCAGTTTACTTATTTATTATCCTACAAATGACCTTTTATGTCTTGACATTAGTAAGATAACTAATCTGATTGATTTGAAGATATTAATTTAAAACAATACATAAAAACCACGTGTTATTACATGTCTCATATATGATAATACTATTTTTCTAATTGATTGAGAATCGTATTTATGTATGGTAACAAAAGTACAAACGGCTAAAAGAAATAAGCTAACAAAAAAGTCGTAAATTATTATAGAATACTGAGCTGCAAATTGACAAAAATACTCTTCTAGAAAAAGGTATTACCTATTATAATAGTACTTAATGGATTATAATGAGGGTATACTTCTATTCTTAGTATCTAACATGAAACTCTTACCCATTATTAAGCATTGACTTGGTGTTTTAGATATTTGTAGAAGTGGAAAATGGATTTAAAAATAACTTCTTTACTTTATCATATTGACTGTTATTTAGTTACTTTTGATTGTACTACAAAGTTACTTGCTTTATGGATGTATACTATTGGTACCTACAAAAGTAGCTTGCAACGATATTCAAGTAAAAATGATTTAATACACCTTGAATGTGGAAAAACCAACCAATACTAACAAAATAATTGAAAAACAAAACAAACAAAAAAATACATAAAAAATCCATAATAATACAGTTGAACTAAACTTTGATTTCTCCAAAAAAAAACACTAAAAATGGTGGGGTTTTGCTACTAAAATTTTCAGTTGTATACTTGTTTTTGCGAGGTGAAATAGTTCAATAATTTCATCATTCTAAGATAGTGTTCGAGTATAGTAATATAATTGTAGCATGTACCTAGTCTTTTTTTTAAAATTGAAAATTGTCTATTGTCTTACCAAATTAAAGTAGAGGCAGTAATCAAATGATCGTTAGGGTTGAGCCATAACAAAAATTAATGTGTGAAACATAGCCATTAAATTATATTTTAATTTGTTAGTTCAAATTAAGAGAAAAAATTTAAAATTTAAGGTGGAGGTGCTCAAGAGGATGAAATAAGAGACACATATTTAAAATAATAAAAAAAAAATATTTTAAAAAGCAAAAAAAAATTCAATTACAAAGGGGGGGGGGTGGGGGGGAGAAAAAAACAAAAGAAAGGGCAAAACTAAGGATAGACACATCAACTCTTATCATGTCCCTCTCTTCCTACCCTAATCTTGTGCCTCCATCACTCAAGTGAATCTATTTTTTCTAAGTTAATAGATAGATTTGTAAAAAGCAAAATATCTACACCTTAAAAATTATTTTTGAGGGATTTAATTCATCTTTTCCTCCAACTCTATGACACTCTAGGTCAATTGACAAAGAACAAATTTCTTCTTTTTTCTACAAAAAGACCGGGTGAAGCACATATGTAAGTTGATTAAATAATTAAATTAACTGACTACCATTGCTCACCCCTCCGTCCTTTAAAAATCCTAATCTTTTTGGAGGAAGTTAGTTGAGTGTGTGACATGCTTATAGAAAGAAAAACAAATAGAAAATCTATTTCTTTTTATAAACATACAAAACTCATTTTTTTAACTAGTAAAACAACTTAAACAATCATAGAAATAGTGTTAAGACAACAAAGAAAATAGAAATCCTAGATCTACAAGATAAACAAAATCTAAAATGGGATCGATGATAAAATCATAGATGGGATAATAAACATTTCAATTAAATCTTCGAAAAGAGGAAAACATATAAAATTTAGTTATATAAAAAAAATCAAAAGTTATGAGTTTTGTATAGGTTTTAAGAGATGTTACCTTTATATTCATTGGACTCCAACAAATTAGTCATCTCTGTAACAAACTTCGTGCCATGATGTACCAACAACACACGAATTTCTTCAATCAAGCCACAAAAAGGAGTTGTCATAGCATTAATTATTTCTTCAACGATTTGAGAGTTATCCTGTTCTGACAAAACAATCAGGAGATACAAACACCTAATTTGTTATATAAAAGGTTTAATTTAACGGAGAAATGACTAACTCTTTTGGTAGGTGTGTTGGCCATACAAATAATTTTAATTAAATACTAGATAGCCCCTCAAAACTTGGCACAATTTATAACTTAAACACCTAAAATTAGCTAGTCACTAAATAGGACTTTTACTTGGTAAATACTACAGCTAAAAATAGAGGGAAAACTGAGAAAAGTAAAACATAAAACTGAGTCGATCAAAAGAATCGAGGAAAAATGACCCAAACAATTAGTATTTTTTAATAAATCTATTTAATTTTTTAATGATCAACATAGCTAAAGAAAACTGACAGGTATTAGTTATTTCTTTTGCGCAAAAATGCACAAAAACTATAAGAAAAAAATATTTATTTTGAAAGCGAAAACTAATGCAATCCCTCTGTTATTTTTTTTTTTTTTGCAAAGACATAGGAACTCCATCAGTATTAGAAGTGGAAATTACCGTTGAATAGTACAATAAAAAAATCATCGAAGAGTATGAGTAATCAAATATGAATTGTTATTTTTCCTAGTAATATTATCTTTCTTTATTTTTTATATATCTTTACTTCTTTTGTATAAATTATTAGTTTCAATATATAATCTTTTGAGATGGTTTAGGCATGTGAAAATGAGGTATGATGAGTGGTAGATTTGCACTTATTTGATGTCTATTTAGCTCAATAATTAGTATCCTCGCTGCCTAATTCTATCATATTCTGATCAAATGTTGATGATATGCAGCTACGAAGGCAAATGGACAACACAAGGATTGATATTTGAAAGAATCACCAAAATATACAATGAAATGCAAACTATACATTGTTGATCGCTTAACAGGAAGGAGCAATCACCGGATAAGCACGACCTCACCCAAAATGATAGTGCATAGCACTTGTGTCTATCGAATTAGGTCGGCGGACTCTAATTGTCACACCCCGAGGCTTCCCCCTTGACGTAAATACGGGACCTAGGATCACGAGTTACCCCAAGCTAACCCTGAGTTAGCATATCATAAGCATACTCAAACAACCGAACAAAAGATACTATGCGGAATCTTAAAACATGAGATAAACTGAATGATAGGGAATAGCCGATATTGGTTTGAATATATAAATACTAAATAAGAGTTAAAGATTATTGGACTATAACTCAAAAACTAAAGTTGACTCTAACTATGTCTGAATAAAGCCATTAACTGAGTACAAATGCTGGGACATTCCCCGAGCTAACTCTAGCAAAACTGAAATGAAAGAATAAAGTATGAAAACATATATATTGTCCTCAAAGTATGAGGACTAACCACTGATGTTTCTGAGTGTGGATTGGGAAACAATATACACGTGATATGAATGCTGAGGACCTAAACCTACATCACGAAAAGATGTAGCGCCTAGTATACGTCAGTACTTGGGAGGTACTGAGCATGCATGATAGGATAAAGCTGAACAAACATATTAACTAAACAAATCATACTGAGCAATGATATAATATGAACATGATGAAGATACTAAAATATATAGAAATGAACTAAACTAAATGCAATGACCAAGTACATAACATGTTGAAATTGAATACTAAAATATAACTGAAACCTGGTGAAGTGCATTAGAGTCTGACTGTGGGAGCTACTACTAACCGACATAAAACCACGTGAGCTAAAAGTGGGGTCCGATATATACACCCCATCAAGAGGCCCAATATACCTTGTCAGGGGTATAAAGGCATGACTAGCGTGATAACTAAATCTGATGCTCACAGAGGGGACTTATAATCCTATGGGGGCACGTAGTTCTGGGACTATGAGGGTAACTAAACCCTAGTCCAACTCGGTGTTAAGCCTACTCCCAACTGGATATGTGTACAATACGACATAACTGAAATATACTCGATAGCTCAATATTCTGACATGCTAACTGAGAATGCAACATGTAAGTAGTGATAATTAAATATTTGACATCTGAGGCATGTATATCTCTTTATTCGACCTAGCTAGTGTAATTCATGAACTAAACAAATCTACACCTGAGTTTCATGCAAGGAACTAAGCAAAAATGTTACGAAAACATGATAACCTGAGTAAGAGTACTACAAAAACTAAATCACAGCAATTCTCTAAAGTTCAAGAAACCCTGGGTCTAAACAGTATATAGGGAATCAAGAATCTGACTGAATTATACGGACCTAATGGGTGAAAGGAACCCACTAGTGAAATCCCACATACTTGGTGAAGAATTTCAAAGAGAAATCTTTTGATTTCAGGGCTGGAACTGAAGAAAACTTTCTGCGTTCTTGGAGAGTGCTTGGTCGACTCTTTCTTTTCCTTTTTACTCTAGGTTTGATGAATTTTGGTGAATGAATCAATTAGGGTAGGTTCTGATGAGAATACCAAGCATAAATTGAATAAAACAACGTAGTTTAAATGTCCAAAGCATAAGGGAAAAGACCAAAATGACCCTAACTTAAAATCTAACGGGGCCATCGACAGAACTAACTGACGGACCGTAGGTTGACTGAGGGTCTGTCATAATTGTTCATTGTTTGGCCATCTGAGGTTGGGATTAAAGGTCACCATCCACGGACCGTGGTCTGACCTATGGTTCGTAGGTCCGGCCGTAGTTCTTGCCTTTACTAAATTTTCTGGGTGAAGTTGAGGTGACAAACCACAGACCCCACCTACGGTTCATGGCTCAACCTACGATCCGTAGGTGGCCTCTGTCGGTGGCACCTACAACTTCTGAAAATCTTCAATTTTATCCTTTCTCGATTCTAGGGTGTTACATTATATCCCCCTTGGGAACATTCATCCTCGAATGAAGTCTAAACTAGCTTAATATGGAAGGAAGGAGCTGCATTCCCAACAACTAAGAACTAAAATTGATATCTAACTCAACTGTGTTCCAAGAACATGCAAATACGTTGAAAATGAAAGTATAACTGAGGGAACATGATACTAAGACTCGATTTATGCAAGAGTAAGCGAAGAGACAGGACAGGAACTTATTACCTCAAGCTGAAACGGAATTTGAAGGAAAGAGATGAGGATACTTGGCCCTCATGGCTGCCTCTACGGACTTACTACTCCACAAAACCTTACCTGAAATGACTTCTTCATTTCTCAACCTACGAACCTAACGATTAAGAATTTCAATTTTCACCTCTTCATAAGTGAGACTATCCTTCACGGTGATGAGTCCTAGATTTGGACTCATTTAGGGCTTTATTTATATAGATTTAGTGTCCTCAAATGCTTACTTTGTGCAAATAAATGATGTAAAATCCTTGATTTCCAGGTATATGGACTAAGGAACAAAGCAAGGACACTAATTTTTAAAAAGGAACAAAGCAAATTGAAAGAATGAAGAAACAAAAGCCTGGTGATCGCCAAGTCCACTTGGCGAGTTGCCGAATTTCTAGTGTGCCAAGCCTTAAAGGAAAGAACCAAGTTGGTGATGGAAAGGAGTAGTCGGCGGATCACCGAGTGGTTTCGCGATGCAGTGTTGGATAGCCTAAAGTTACTAACCTTGAAGATGATGAATGCCAAGACAGAAGGGCGATGGAATTGATCAAAGGGCGGCTCGCAGAGTTGTTCGGCGAGCCTGACTTACTTCGCCAATTGGCTCTTCGCAGCACATTTTTGACGACTATAAATACATTTTTGAACATTTAGTTTAGTATCTAATATCATAATATCTAAATTATAGATGATATTCTTAGACTGAGACAAGTTTTCTCTTGTTTACTAAGCTTTGAAGAATTGATGTTTTGCACTTTTGAGAAATTGGAAGTGGGCCTTTGAGATTCTTCGATTTGGAACATTGTAAAGATGAAATCTATCTTACCCAGCTAATGGAAACTCATTTTGGTAACGATTTTTAACTTTTAATAATGTCGAGCTGAAACCCCAATTCTATGGGTGTGATTATGTGATAATGGGCGGATTTAGTTTATGGGTATTGCTAATTATTAGTTTAAATGCTATTTAAAAGTGAGTTCAATCATTAATTGTGGTTTAATTTTAGAGTTGTAGTTGCAAATGCAGTTCTACCCTTGTGTTTTTGGCTTGCTCGAGAGAGAGATTTTAAAATTAAGATTATTGATTCATGGTCTCTAGATATTGGGTTGACCTGGGTTCAGCTCGAGAGAGTGAATCCTAAACCCAATTCCATACATTCAGCTCAAGAGAGTCAATTGACTAAGGTGTGGGCTGTTCTTATTTTGCATGTTTGTCGATGTTCAAGAGAAATCGACTTGATTCGGGGTAAATTGTTTGAGAGAAAGTTTACCTCCTCTATAGTCTAGCTTACTCACTAATATCTAGCTATTTCCTAATAGTTGCAATTACCCATTTGTCTATATTAGCCTATAATATAATCAAATCCCAAGAACACGTCTCAACCCTTGATTTGAATGATGTTTTTATTCGATAACTTTTATTCCTATGACTGATTTGAACATGTTCATACTTTCCTTTTGACTCTCAAACACGTACAACTCCAATTGGGATTCGATCCCAACTCATTTAGTTGGGTTATATACTGATTAACGACCGTTGATGCTTAGAATTGGATGAAGTATCTTTGATAACGTTATTTAATCAAAATGGCGCCTTTGCCGGGGAGTGCTATTGATTGAGATTATTTTAGTGAAGTTGAATTTTGTTCTTTTTAGTCATAGTTGAATCTACTTACTCTCAGTTTTGGTTTGTGTGTTTCTTTGTGAACAGAGGAAATGAGTGTCACCGGAAGCAATGAAAACTAAGTAAATCACTCTCCATTGGATATGATGATTCTCAAGGATAATATCCTGAACATCCAACACTCGAAAGATGAGACGCTCCAGGAGTTGTTGCTGAGGTATAAGACACTATTGCTTCAGTGCCCACATCATGAAATCCCAGACAAGATGCTACTGGAATGTTTCTATAGAAGTGTTGGTCCTGAAAATAGAGGAGTGGTTGACCAACTTTCTCCGGGTGGTCTAATCCGACTACCCTATGCCATAGTAGCCCAACTCCTTGATCACATGACTAAAACCAACAGTGAGAAAGAAAAGGATCAGAATGTGGCCAAATGGTTAACCCAGCTGGATGTCTTGGGTAAAAAGATCATGGCAATGGAATTAATGTACAAATAAAAAAGATAGGTACATTTCCCCTCACAAGCATAGAAAGCCCAAAGAGTATGAGGGTGGGCAGATAGAAGAGGTGCTCTTAGTCATTCATCACAAAGTCGAAGAACACGACAGAGTGTTGAATGAGATAAGAGAGAAGTTGTCTTGTCTCTTCCCTAGACAAAAAAGGGGGTTGCCTAGTGATACTATGGTAAACCTCAAGAATGAAACTTAAATGGGAACTTACGTCGTGCCACAACTTTAACGGAGGCGCTGCTTGGGAGGTAACCCAAGTTTTTATTTGTCTTCTTTTTGTTTTTGAAATAATCATGTCTTGATTGTGTAGGTTTAAGTGTAGAATGTGTTTTAAAAGTGCAGGTTGGCGAGCCAAATATCCAATCGGCGACCCGCCGAAGGTCGGCGTGCCCGACTTGGACTGTCGTTCAGATCCCCACATTAACTAGAGGTCCTGTAAAACTCAGCGAGGAAAATAACCACTCGGAGTGTCGCTGAGTAGTTCAGCGAAGAGAATTAATGTCGCCGAAAGGGAGAGAACTGGATGGATTTTAAAAGGCCAAAGGTTTAAAATTTCAAACTGCTTCACATTTCCTCACTTTTTAACTTCATAAAATCACACACGCACTCTATATTTGAAATTTATTAATTCTTATTGATGTGTGCTGGGCATCTTTGAAATCGTATTTGCGTGCTTGTGTTCCTATTTTAGTTTTGATTCCATGCCTAAATTGCCTAAATGTTGATTTCCCGAATCGCATACTTTAAAATTGATCATAAATTGTTGGGTTGTGCTTAATTGTTGTGGAGTCTAGTCGGGTAAAGTTTGAGTAACCCAAAATTGTGCTAAATGACATGCTTTGCCCAATGATGGAGCGTTTGATGTCATTCTTAAGGGCTAAAGTCATCAAATGACCAATATTTGCCAAACCGGGGGAAGTCTGAGTACCCCGGTGGATTGGGTCTTATAGGTCTAAGATTAATTGAATTAGTGTATGGTTCGATTTTGTTTTCGGGGGCTGACGGGTTGATTTTGGAAGTCAGTGTTGAAAGTAGGCACGTTGGGTATTTTGCAAGTTAGGCCGAGCTCGCAGAACCACTCGGCGGTTCGCCGAATCCCCTTTGATCGCCTTTAGTTTCATGCCATTATTGAGTTTGGGTGCTGTAATTTTCGACGAAAAGCTTGAGTTCACCGAGTGCACTCGTCGACTCGTCGAATGTCTTCTTTGTTTGCCTTTTTTGCATCCCCAACCCCTAAAATACACTATAACTTTCGGTGGGCTAGTTTGTGCTTGCTGGATGATGTCGGTGATTCGTCAAAAGGCCATTCCCATCACTGACATGCCATTTTTCTGGAAAATGTTTGAGCCAATCCTTTCGGCGAGCCTGATTTAGCTTGCCAAAGTGATTTGGCGACTCGCCGATCGATTCAGCGAGTCTGTCTGGAATACATTTTCTACATTTTTCTTCAACTCTTTCTAACAGTTTCCAATTTATGTTGCAGATATGGCTAGACCAAAAGTAGCAGGTCGAGACATGCCGCCCTACAAGAGGGTAAAGGGAATTATTATCAATGAGAAAGCAGCTGCATCCCAGGCAAGGGCGACAAAACTGCCTACCATCGGTGGGAAAGGCAAAGGGAAAGGCAAGGCACCTGTGCCTGCATCATCGAAGGACAGCTCTGATAGTGAGGGGATATATGCCACTCACCTCACTACTTTTGAGACTGAGAATGAGCACCAAGACCCTCAGGCAACAACTTCTGAGTCTGAGGATAATGAGTTATTGTCTGCCTAGAGAGCTGAGCTGCGTTCCAAGAGGTTGATTGATCCTTCTAGGATGAGGACTCCCCAGGCCACTACTTCTCCTCCTATTCTTGATCAGGCAATGGTGCCAACACCACTTGCACATGGTCCTCCTCCCCAGTCTATGAACAAACTGAAGACTGAGGGATTGAGGACCATTATTGAGGAGATGAAGCTTTCTACTGATGGAGTAATAGACAGATACTCGGAGATTATAAGCTGCTTGAGGTCCCACAAGTTCCAGTTATTCTCTAGGCCCCATGGCCCTTATGTTCAAAATTGATCTGAGAATTCTACACCACCTAAAGAGCCCTAGTGCAACAAGGGAAAAAACAGGCCGCTAAATTCAAGTCGGTTGATCATGTGGTTGTCAGGGGCAAGAAAGTGAAGTGTGATAGTGATGCTACCAATGCAGTTATGGAGTATTCAAAAGAAATTGAGGATGATTGTCAATACATGATTAGGACAACAACATTGGAGAATATGAAAAAGTGGTTGGCCCCTCTTCTATCTGACGGTACTCCTAGGTGGATCGAGGTTGGAGCACCCATTAAAAAAAGGACTTCAATATAGAAGCGAGGTACTGGTTTGGCTTCATTAGCAGTTGTATCATGCCATCCCAGAATGAGTCCATCCTTCGCCACGCGAAAGCCGCCTGCCTTGTTTGGATTATTGATAGGACAAGGCTGAAGTTGGGTTTGATCATTGCACAGGAGATGGCCATGTAGGCCAAGCAGCGCCAAACCTCTCTTTATTTCTCGGTGTTGATCACTGAGTTGTGAAGACGGGCTTGGGTGCCTCGAGATGAGAAGAAGGATGTGGAAGTGATTCTCACATCTTCTACCGATATTTGGTGCATTGAGGCGGAGTACTTGTAGGATGAGGCGGAGAAAAAGAAGGCATCCCCGGTGGATTCATCATGGTCGTTGATACTAATACATTACCTGTAAAGGAAGTATTGCCTACTCCGGCCCCTGGCCTTCAGGTATATCTAGTGATGTCCCTTTTGTGACTCCTAGTTACTCTACTACTCCTCTGCCACCTAGGTCTGCTGCTACTGGTTCCTGACCTCCACTCACCCAAGTTACAATACTACAGATGAGGCATCTAGACCACTCTACCGATAGGCGTTCCTCAAGGCTTGAGACCACCATTCCCGAGATGATTTAGAGGGCCTTACTGATGTTGTGACACCCCTTAGTGTGTCCATTTATGCCCTTGCGGCAAGGAT
This sequence comes from Solanum tuberosum, assembly GCF_000226075.1. NCBI lineage: Eukaryota > Viridiplantae > Streptophyta > Magnoliopsida > Solanales > Solanaceae > Solanum > Solanum tuberosum. The sequence continues at coordinate 1,895,472 of NW_006238983.1, read as the reverse complement.
AGCTGCGTGTGAGCAAGGCCATGAGGCCATTGAAGAGGTGACGGCCCTAAAGGCCAAAATTGCTTAGCTGAGATAGGACGTGGACCAGTTGAAGTCAACGGACATGTCCATGATTAATGGGGCTATGGAGATCCCCGATATGCCAGTTGATATAGGGGTTCCTCCGGCTACCACCGGAGATGAGGTTCGACTTGAGGAGATAGCTGCTGTAGAATCTGAGGCTGAGACTAATGAGGAGAAGCTTGGTGTCGATGAGGAGGCTATCTATGGGGTCTGACAGAGGTTGAGGAATCGATGATAGATTCAGTTGTGCAGATCTCATTGGCAGACACACCCATTGTTGATCCTAGTTGAGCCAGTAGTGTTGATGTTACACCGGGCACTGATGCCCAGACAGATGGAGCGACTATATAGACAGGACCTTCCTTTACCTCCCTCTCTGTCATTTTTATTGATTTGTTATTACTACATTGTTGCATTTGAGGACAACTGCTTTTATTTGTGGTGGGGTGAGGTATTTCAATACCTACCTCTTGTGATTATCATTTTGGTATATATATACTGGGTTTTTGTGACGTATATTGTGTTTTAACACTGTTTTGTGGATGTTTGAGCTTGTGGCTCCTCGTTTTAAATGCAAATGGTTTTTGACCCTTCTAAAAAAAATTGTCACCTCTTGTGTATGATTGTGGTTTTTTTTGTGCAAATTTGAGTATCAATTATGATTAATACCGATGATTTGAATAGCGCTCTTAATCAAACAAAAATGAGTGTGCAGCTACGACGAGGCTAAATGAAGTTTCATAGACAATATATGAACTTTTTGCATCTCATTGTGACCAGCTGATTATCGAATGAGTCTCTTGTGATGAACATTGCACACTAGCGAAAGTGTGGAGTCTTGTTTGATATTGGTGCTAATGCCTTGTGTGATGAGCTTACCGTGAACCTTGTGTGATGACAACCAGAATTTACCCCGTTTGTCCGGTTGACTAAGTGATGCAAGCTCTTGAAATGATCTTAGGCAATAATTTTGAAGAGTGAAACAATTTGACAATATACCTCTTTTGTGGCCAACCTTGTTAGTGTGTCAACTTTGCTTGAAACCCTTTCTGAGCCTTATCCTTTTCTTGGAAGAAACTTGATGAAATTTGCAACCCCTCTCTATCCATTCACCCATAATCCTCACGAAGTGTGGTTTGTTAGAATAGCCAACTTAGGCCAAAATCCTAAGTTGGGGGGTGTCGTGTAAAGAGAAGGTAAATCAAGAAGTGTGAAGAAGTCCCTCTTGATCCATGGTTTCGAAAAATATGGAATCCCTCAATACAAAAAAAAAATAGAAGAAAAAGAAAAATGGAATGAAAAAGAAAAATAATGAAAAGTTGTGAAAGTGACAAAAGAAGTGGGGTGTCCTGTATTTCAATTGGAAGTGAGCTGTAGGGTGAGATTTTGAGCACAAGTGAAAATGTTGAAGAAAAGGAAAGAAACTGATATTCACACCACATTTAATGAGGATAGCAACCACTGAGCCTAAATGACCACACCTTTGCACTCGACCCCATTACAAGCCTTGAAAAGACCTTTTTTATCTTCAGTGAGCTAAAGTGAATGTTGAGTGGAAAATACGGGCAAACCTATGAGTTCATTCATGCATGTGTTCATCTTTGTTAGTGTGAGAGTTGTATGTGATTACGGAACTATAATTTGTTGAACAATTGTGTGTGAATATGGAATCATTCTTGTTGTGACGGCATTTAAGTACCTTTGTTAAGCTTGAACTTGTATTTGAAGAAAGTATTGTAAACTTGAGAATCTTTGATGATGTTGAGTGACAACTTGAATCTTTGAGTGCACAATTGATCCTTGCATGAGTAAGTTGAGTCTTGTCGTGCGCATTCATGATTGAGTCTTGTGTAGAACTATTTGAGAGATCCTTTTTGAACTGCTGAACTTGAGTTTTGCTTGAAGACAAGCAAAAGTTTAAGTTGGGGGTGTTGATGAGTCCTAAATTTGGACTCATTTAGGGCTTTATTTATATAGATTTAGTGTCCTCAAATGCTAATTTTGTGCCAATAAATGATGTAAAACCCTTGATTTCCAGGAATATTGATTGAGGCAAAGCAAGGACACTAATTTGCAAAAAGGAACAAACAGAGTTGAAAGAATGAAGAAACAAAAGCCTGGTGATCACCAAGTCAACTTGGCAAGTCGCCGAATGGCTATTTGACCACCTAAAGGTCCAGTGTGCCAAGCCCTAAAAGAGAGAACCAAGTTGGCAATGGAAAGGAGCAGTCGACGGATCGCCGAGTGGTTCTGTGATACAGTGTTGGATCGCCTAAAGTTACAGACCTTGAGGATGATGAATGCCAAGACAGAAGGGCGATGGAAATGACCAAAGGGCGGCTCACCAAGTGGTTTGGCGAGCCCGACTTATTTCGCCAATTGGCTCTTCACAGAATATTTTTGATGACAATAAATACAGTTTTGAACATTTAGTTTAGTATCTAATATCATAATATCTAAATTATAGCTGATATTCTTAGACTGAGACAAATTTTCTCTAGTTTTTCCTAAGATTTGAAGAATTGAAGTTTTTCACTTTTGAGAAATTGGAAGTGTGTCTTTGAGATTCTTCGATTTGGAACATTGTAAAGAAGAAACTAATCTTACCAGTTGATGGAAACTCAATTTGGTAACATTTTTTATCTTTTTATAATGTCTAGCTAAAACCCCAACTCTTGGGGTGTGATTATGTGATTATGGGCTGATATAGTTTATGTGTAGTGTTAATTGTTAGTTTAAATGCTATTTAAACGTGAGTTCAATCATTAATTGTGGTTTAATTTAAGAATCGTAGTTGCAAATGCAGTGCTACCCTTGTGTTTTTGGCTTGATCGAGAGAGAGGTTTTAAAACTAAGATTATTGATTGATGGTCTATGGGTATTGGGTTGACCTGGGTTCAGCTTGAGAGAGTGACTCTTACACCCAATTCCACACATTCAGCTCAAGAGAGTGAATGGACTAAGGTGTGGGTTGTTCTTATTTTGCATGCTTGTTGATGTTCGAGAGAAATCGACCTAATTTGGGGTAAATTGTTCGATAGAAAGTTCACCTCCTCTATAGTCTAGCTTACTCACTAATATCTAGCTATTTTGTAATAGTTGCAATTACCCATTTGTCTATATTAGCCTATAATCGAATCACATCCCACGAACCCGTCTCATTATTTTTACTTCGTATTGATTACTATTGTTTGTAGTTGTTAATTCCATACCAAAACCCCCCATTTGACATTTATGTAAACCCCTAAAAATTTGAATGATGTTTTTATTTGATAACTTTTATTCTTATGACTGATTTGAACACATTCATACTTTCCATTTGACTCTGAAACACGTACCACTCCTTGTGGGATTCGACCACATTTCATTTTGTTGGGTTATATACTGATTAACAACCGTTGACGCTTACAATTGGATGAAGTGTCTTTGATAATGTTATTTAATCACACAACCACACTCTCTAGTGGCACTATTGATGCTGGATCACCCACACACTTCTTCAACAATTAAATGTGAAAGACGGGATGTATCGCTGCTAGTTCTGCTGGCAACTCTAACTCATAAGCCACTTTACCAACCCTTTTTAAGATTCTGTAAGGACCTACATATCTAGGATTGAGCTTCCCTTTCTTGACAAGTCTCATCAGCCACTTTATAGGTGATAGCTTTAGGAAAACCCAATCATCGATTTCAAATTATATATCCTTTCTCCGAACATCTGCATAGGACTTCAGATGACTTTGGGCTGCCTTTAGTCTATCTCTGATGAGTTAAACTTTTTCTATAGCCTCATGGACCGAATTTGGCCAAATCAAGGCTGCTTCACCTACTTCAAACCAACAAACTGTTGATCTGCATCTACGCCCATATAATGCCTCATAAGGGGCCATCTTAATACTAGAATGACAATTGTTACTGTATGCAAATTCTATTAGAGGTAAGTGATCATCCCAACTAACTTTAAACTCAATCATGCAATCTCTCAGGATGTCCTCTAAGGTCTGAATGGTACACTCTGCATGACCATCCGTCTGTGGATGAAAGGTTGTACTGAGATTAACTTGAGTACCAAGACATTTCTGAAATGATTTTTAGAAATGATAGGTAAACTGAGGACCCGTATCTGAGATGACAGACAAAGGAACCACATGTAACCTGACTATCTCATTTATGTAGAGTTTAGGGTAATCCTCCTCTGAAACTGTAGTCTTGACAGCCAAGAAGTGAGCGGACTTAGAAACTTTGTCTACTATCACCCAAATAGAGTCATGATGTCTGCGAGTACGAGGTAAACACGCAATGAAATCCATGTTTACCACTTGCTACTTCCATGTAGGAATTTTAATCTCGTGAGTCAAATCTCCTGGTTTCTGATCTTCTGCTTTAACCTGTTGACAATTTGGGCACTTAGCCACAAAAGCTCCTATATCCCTCTTCATACCGTTCCACCAAAAGACTTCCCGCATATCACGATACATCTTAGTGGCACCTGGATGAATAGAATAACTTGAATTTTGGGCTCTTGTAAGGATCTGCTGCCTCAACTCACCCACCTTAGGAACACATAAGAGACCCTGGTAACAAAGCACACCATCTCTTCCTTGGGAGAAAACTTCTACATTCTCTTGATGAAGTGCACCCTTTAACTGAAGCAATATAGGATTACTAATTTTTTTTCCTTAACCTCCGCTACCAATGAAGATTATGATCTATTCTTAACTATCACACCGCCATCTAACATGTCTGTAAAACTAATTCCTAAGCGAGCAAACCAGTGAACATATTTTGCTAATTCCTTCCTTTATTCCTCAACATGTGCGACACTAACCATAGATAGTCTGCTAAGAGTATCAGCTACTACATTGGCCTTACCATGATGGTAAACCACATTCATGTCGTAGTCTTTGAGGAATTCTAAGCCATTTTCTCTGGTTAAGATTCCACTCTTTCTGGGTTAATACATACCGGAGGCTCTTATGATCTGTGAGCACATTCACATGAACACCATAAAAGTAATGTCTCCAAATCTTTAAGGCAAATACTATTGCTCAAGCTCGAGGTCATGAGTCGGATAATTCTCCTCATGTACCTTAAGTTGTCTAAAACCATAAGCTATAACCTTACCTCGCTGCATCAACACACAACCTAGGCTGACTCTGGATGCATCGCAATATATCAAGTAACCCTCTAAACCCTCTAGTAGAGTCAACACAGGAGTTGTACTCAACCTAGTTTTAGTTCTGAGAAGCTCTTTTCACACTCATCTGACCACTGAAACTTAACCTTTTTCTAAGTCAACCTAGTCAATGGGGAAGCTATGGATGAAATTCCTTCCACAAATCTTCTGTAGTAACCGGCCAAACCCAAGAAACTTCTGATATCTATTCGAGAGGTGGGACTGGGCCATTGTTTCACTGCGTCTATTTTCTGAGAATCCACTCAGATCCCTTCGCTAGATACTATATGATCAAGGAAAGCAACTAATTGTAACCAAAACTTTTGCTAAACTTAGCGAATAATCGGTGATCTTTGAGAGTCTACAGAACAACTCTTAAATGAGTCGCATGTTCCTCCTCATTCCTAGAGTAAATGAGGATATCATCAATAACGACGATAACAAACAAGTCCAAATACTGCTTATACACCCTGTTCATTAAATCCATGAATTTTGCAGGCGCATTAGTTAGTCCAAATGACATAATTACAAATTCATAATGCCCCTACAGAGTTCTAAAGGTTGTTTTCGGGATGTCACTATCTCTGACTCGGAGCTGATGATAACTAGGTCTGAGGTCTATCTTCGAAAAATGACTAGCACCCTAAAGTTGGTCGAACAAGTCATCAATCCTTGGTATAGGGTACTTATTCTTGATTGTGACTTTGTTCAACTGCCGGTAGTCAATGCACATTCAGAGAGAACCATCTTTCTTTTTCACAAATAACCTTGGAGCACCCCATGGAGAAATACTAGGTCTGATGAAGCCTTTATCTAGAAGATCTTTCAACTCCTCTTTCAATTCCTTAAGCACAGCTAGAGTCATTTTGTAAGGAGAAATCTAAATAGGCTGGGTATTTGGAAGGAGATCAATTTCAAAGTCAATTTCCCTTTCGGGAGAAACTCCGGGAACATCATCTGGAAACTCATTTACTACTAAAACTGACTCAGGAGTTGAGGTTTTAGAGTTTGAATCCTTAACCCGAACTAGATGATAGGTGTACCCTTTAGAGGTCATTTTTCTGGCCTAAAGGTAAGAGATAAATCGACCCATGGGCACTGATCTACTACTCTTCCATTCTAAGACTAGCTCGCTTGGATACTGAAAACAGACGATCCTAGTTCTACAATCGACTGAGGCATAATAAGAATGTAACCAATCCATGCATAAAATGATATCAAAGTCTACAATTTCTAACTTTATAAGATTTGCTATAGTGACTTTCTAAGAGACTGCGACAGTGCAATTTTTGTATACCCGTCTAGATATAAGTCGGTCATCAACTGGAGTACATACTGAGAAGGGTTCTGAGAGAGTTTCTGTACTGACACCGAAGTTCCCTGCTATATATGGAGTTACAAAGGAAAGACTATCCCCTGGATCAAACAAATCATAAACATCTTAATGAATGATTCGTAACGTACGAGTGACCACATCAGGAGATCATTCTTGTCCTGGCAAGCTTGGAGAGCATACAACCTATTATGGCACTGACCACGACCTGTACCAGATGAAGTACCATACTGAGTTAGGAAACCTGCTGGTTCTATTATTGTTACCTCTTTGCCCTTGTTTAAAAGAAGGGAAATCTACCAACCTGTGACCAGACTAACCACATCCAAAACGTTATTCCTCTCCTGCAAGACACTTCCCCGGATGGTTCTTACCACACTTTGGACAAGTCGGGTAGGTCTTGTTACCTAAAGTTCTCCCTTGAGACTTAGAGACTGATGCCCTACCTTTCTGATCCTGTCGAAACCTAGGGGGATGGAGCACTAGCTGATGAAGGTGTTGGGGCTGAAGATTTCTGGTGAAACTGTGAGCGACTTCCACCACCCAATTTCTGCTGAAAGTACTCATAATTGCCTATTCTAGCCTTCTTGTTGTCCTTAACTAGTTCTCTAAGCTTATCTCTCTCAACCTATTGAGCATGAGTCATTAGCCTAGAGATATACATATACTTTAACAACATAGCGTATTTGCACTTTGTCTTCACCAAGTCAGATATCCCAAATAGGAACTTACTCATTTGTGCTCTGGGAGCATATGGATAGCTAGGTGAACTTAAGTCCATACTCTTGGACTCACATTGAACCTTGTCTAAAATTCATAAATTCCTGAGCCTTAGCCTCCCTCAAATTTCATGGGAAGAACCTATCCAGAGTTGTATCCCCAAATTGCAGGTGTTGTATTCTCACTCTATATTCCTTGCACTGCGTGAACCATATGTGAGCCACATCCTTAAGCTGGTAGGATGGAAACTCTACCCTATCGTTCCCCGTGAGTTGCATCACCCCAAAGATTTTTTCTACCTCATCAATGAAGTTCTAGGGTCTTCACCAACTTGCGACCCTAGAAACTCAGGCAGATTCAACCTAACAAAGTTTTGAACCCTAGCTTCCACTGATCCACCACTAGTAATTGTAGGAAGTGGAATGTTCTGGTTGGCTACTCTCTGAGCTAAAAGGTTATTTTGGAGACATTTGAAAAAAAATGAAAAATGATAAAGACTATATCATTGCATTTTCATCCAAGCAATTAAATAAAGCCCAAAACAATTAGCCAACAATCAAAAAAGAAATTTTAGCAATAGTTTTATGTATTTCTAAATTTCAAGTTGATTTACTTAATCTAAGTTTTTCATAGCAAATTGATTGTAAAGCTGCAAAGTCTATTTTTCAAAAGGATGTTCAAAACCTTGCCTCTAAAACTATATTTCCTAAATGGAAAGCTATTTTTATCTATTTTTTATTTTGATGTGTCTTTTATCTTGATATAAAATATATCAAAGGGATCTCACACTCTACTCCAAATTCTCTTACTCGAGAATTATTGCAGGGGAGGTAATTATGGGTAGAAAGAAAAAAATAGAACTCTTGGAGTTTTCCACCGTTACTCCAAAAAATAAAATCACCCCCGTATATCAGCAAGTCAATCACGAAGTGCAAGTTGTATCGAAACAATAAACAAATAAAGTTGCTCCTAACCAACCCTCAATAGTTGTAGCTAGCCAAGCCATCCTGGAAACCAAACTTCAGCAAATTATGTCATGAAAGGAATTTCGTTGTAATATATCTTGGAGAGTACAAATATGATTTCAATCTCAAGTACAAAAAAATGGGCTGACTTTGTTGACGAGAAAGTAGAAATTCAGCTAGGTTGAACAATTCAGACCATATGAACAAAGGAAGACCTGACGAGCTGATCCAAATCCATTTTTCATCTTCTTCTTCTCATTTTCTAGCTATTGTTAGCTCAACCAAAAACATATTGGAGGTAGAAAGCCCAGTAATTTTGTATTTGATTTTTTACAAATTACTATCATGGTATGTCCTAACTCCTATACCAAACAAAATCAATTTCTTCACTTATAGGTCAACAAAATTCTTCTTGTAGAGGATCATCATCTGATGACCCAACATACTTCAAGAATGATAGTGTGTACCCTTTGATACAAATCTAATCTGATTTTTTGTATTTCCAACCCCATGAGGTTGCTAATAAAATACATAGCCCTTAGCCCTCCCTCGAATTTTATGAGAAAAACTTTTGCATATACACATGAATTTTATGAGTTCATCCGCATAGATATATCTTGCTTATTTAACAACATAACTTTTGGGGTTTTACAACTTTGTGCTTCAAATTGACAAATTAAAGTTGAATCTAACGTAAATTTACTTGTAATATCTTAAATTCATGTTACCCATGATTGTTTTCATGAAAGGCATATTTTCTTTACTTTTTGTGATGGGCGAGTAAAATCCTATGATCTAGGGGTGCAATTATGGGGTTAGGTGTTGATTTAATGTAGTGGATATTGTGTTATGTTATATTTTGATGATGTTCATACCTAAATTTGATCGAATTAGCATGAGGTTAATTTATGGGTTAAGGTTGAAAACAATGCACAGTGTCCCCTTAAGGAAATTATTCCCCTCTAGTATCCGAGGTTTGACTTGGAATATGTCCTCCCAGGATAGAATGATCTCAATCACCAGTGTATTGATACCCAAAACTCTGGTGTCAGCGAACCACTCAACAGCAGTAAAATACACGAAGAAATTTTGTGCAGAAGAAGAAGAAGAAATCAGAAAAATTCGTAAGGAATAAGTCTGAAGAATCAATGTATTTATAGGCAAGAGGAACTGGTTCCGAAAGGTTGCAATCCTTTCAGAATCCACACGACCATTCATGAAAGTTTGCAACCTTTCAAACGGTCATGGCTGTTTCTGAAAGTTGCAACCTTTCAGAACAGTCACTGCGGGAAATTTAAATAAAACGGGAAAGATTTAAATAAAACGGGTCGCGCGTGGATCCGAGTTGGGTCGGGTCAATTAACTAATTAATTGAATCGGTTAATTAACTAAATGGAAAAGAATTTAAATAAAATGGGTCGCGCGCGGATCCGAGTCGGGTCGGTCAATTAGCTGAATAATCGAAACATTTCGGTTAATTAACTAATTAATTGAAATATTTTGGCCATTTAATTTAATTATATTAATTAAATAAATAAATAACTAAATAATTAAAACAAACTTTGTCCAAAAACTAACCTCTCGATCCAAAGCCAAAGCCAAAGCCGAGTCGAGCGAGCGACGACGACGACGGCGCGACGGCGCGAGGGGGGTCCCTCTTTCCAACCCTTTTAACAATTAATAGGAGTGTTTCTATATTTAAACTCTCCTATTTTTC
>NW_006238983.1:1881202-1881471 GCF_000226075.1 Solanum tuberosum | reverse complement strand
TCAGAATCTGTAACAAACAGAAATTGATACAAATGACTCAGTAAGCAATAACTTAAGTTGCAAACTTAACAGGAGTATAAAACCACGAAGGTTTTTCTCTCCACCAGAAACACAGATTAAAAAGTCTAAAAAAAAAATTAATTTCCTTAAGATTGTTTTCAATCTGTGTATAAAAAATCAGAATTACTGATTTCAACAAACTTTGCAGAAACACGAAGTAACCAAAGTTTAATAAACCAGTAAGAATAGATGAACAGAAATTAATTGAC
>NW_006238983.1:1876087-1880475 GCF_000226075.1 Solanum tuberosum | reverse complement strand
ATTTAATTTAATTTAATTAAATAAATAATTAACTAAAATAATTAAAACAGACTTTGTCCAAAAAATAATCTCTAAGCCGAGCGACGACAACGACGACGGCGCGAGGGGTTCCTCTTTCCAACCCTTTTAACAATTAATAGGAGTGTTTCTATATTTAAACTCTCCTATTTTTCTTTCCACCACCGATGAGGGACAAATGTCTTTTCAATAAAGCATAAGAGGACTTTTCAAGTTCCCAACTTTTTTCCAAGTTCCTCTTTCATCTTCCCTTAATTTCCCATTAACTCTTGCTACATACCCAACAATTCCTACTTCCAATCTCAGATCGATGCTCGAAAGAGATTGATTGGAGTGGGTAATTAGTCATATACTAGAAATATAGGTTTGATGTCGGGAACTTGCTTGAAAATAAAGGTTATGGGTCAGATATATTTGTCGTATTCTTGAAAGAGAGAATAGGGTAAGGTATTGGGTTGTTTAGATTGCCATTAGATGAGACCCAAATGAGAATCTATGCATAGATGCTTTGAGATGGAAATATGATTAGCCTCAATGAAGTTGACTTAATGTATTTATGAATGTTCATCACTATTGAGTAGCACAATCAACCCTACGTGACATCGATTTCCAATCTCCGCACCACTAGATTTCTTGTTAACTCTTGATTTTTTTGGTGTTTTAGTTTGATTGGGATTATTGATAATCAAAGTTTTTTAATTAAATTGGTGGAATTATCCACCCACTTATTCTTACTATTACGAATAAGCGAGCTTAAAATCCAAATTTCTAGATAGGAATTCTGCACGATATAACTTCTTTGTGGGATTCGACCTAACTCTTCGTTGGGTATTTTTATTAATGATGACCTCTGCCCCTTTTAATTGTCTTTAAAGAGGACATTTGAGCATTATCAAGGTGCAAAGCCACCCAATGAGGAGGTGCGACAAGCTGGATGTTAGGGGTACACATAGAGGTAGGCAAAAAAATTATTGGGAAAATGTGATTGCACAAAACATGACGCCGCTTCATATTACCGAGGACATGAATCTAGATAGGAATAACTAGAGGTCACATATTAGTGAAGAATATTTGAAGGGATATAGTGTTATTTTTTCTAGCAAGGGTTTATATTTGTAAGTGGCTATCATAATACTAGTCGTACCCTTATAGTTCAGATCATATATTGTACATTGTGTTTCTATTATCACACTATTTTATTGCAGTTATTGTTCTTTCTTGTAGAATTTACATTACTTTTCTTATAAGCTACTATGCTCTCTATTTTATCATTCTTTTACTTGGATTTGATGCACTCAAGTCGAGGGTGTTTCAAAAAAACCTTCCAACCTACACGAACTAGTGGTAAGGTATGCGTACAATCTACCTTCCTAGACCTCATTTATTGGGACTTCACTGGTAATATTTTTGTTGTTGTAATACGTATTTTTTTTAAAGTAGTGAAGTGTATTTCAGTCATTTTCATAGTAGAAAAAGTTATCAATATTTTTCTCAAACGTGGCCGGCGCTCGAAAATCATTGTTGGCTCCCAAGCAAACCCTCTGTCTGGCTGATACTTAGCAGAAGATTTGACTAAAGAAAATTAAAACCTTTTAAGAGAAAAATATAACTCAACTATCTCAAATACTCATTAAACCAAATATAAAATTCCATAAACACTTTAAAGAAAGAATTTCTGAAAAGACCTTAACTCTATCTATCTATGAAACCTCTAAGTTCAACATGGACGTTGGGACAAGACCCTCGACGCCCAAAGTAAATTCTAAACCGATATAATGGGGGCCTCCAGAAAGCAAGGAGGACTCACTAAAACTCTCTTAATAAGAAGTGCAAAGTGATCTTAGAATCACCTATTGATGATCTTGAACACTTGTATTTGCATCATAAAAGATGTTGGTCGAACGACATCCGTACATTGAATATACAAGTATGTAATATAGCAGAAGCAAAATGACTAAATTGAAGGACGCCAATAGATATAAATTTATATTCAACTGAATATAAGAAATAAAGGAGTGAAATCATTTAAACTTTACGAAATACATACTGCTATCCGAAGTCAACATATCAAGCGGTATGATAAAATACATTTCAACTCTATTTGTGAGATTATCTAACCAACAACCATCACTGTATGCAACGTGAGGATATAATGTCTCACCCATGCTGCTAGAACTATCCAATACCTTGTCGGGATATAGAAAGTCTCAACTAAGTGGATCCACTAAAGCTCTACTCAAAAGCAATTAAGAGTCATCGAAATAGTACGATCATTTACCAATGGTTTCTACATGGTTTATAAGTGTGAGTTGCTGAATTTATCCCCAAATTAGTCCTCAATACCAATCTCAAAAAGTATATACACATGCTCAAATGTATAAAACATATTCTTTCTCAATTTGAGGTAATTGTTCAAAATATACTATTAAAAGAGGTAACTGCTCTGAAATATCTCTGAACTCGTTAACTCATGTTGAAATCAAAATATCTCATATCTCAATGTAAAAAGTGATACATTTGGTAATACTTAGTTCCCTTATACTTTAACTCAAATCATGTTTGAAACTCTTTCTCAAAATTCATAGTTGATTTCTCATAAAATCAGATTAAGACAACATGTTTGCTTAAAAAGATTCTCAAAAAAGGGTTCAGGTTGAAATATAGACATGAATAAATCAACTCAAGGATCTCAATAACAATATAGAAAAATCTATACTAAGAATTCAAGAACTCAAAAATCAATGATGCTACTCATCTCAAGAATACCAAAATCTAGGATAAAATCCTAGATTTCTTTTATAGAACTTAGATAGATGTAGGGTGTCAAGGAGAACTGAATCCATCACTATGTTAGTCGTAAATAAATGGAAAACAAAGTTCTTGGCTATATTGGTGAAAACTCGAAGAATACTTGAAACCCTCACTTTTGTCCTCTCGGAACCCTGCTCCAATGACTTGGTGTGTTACTGAAGGTAAAAGATCGAACAATATTGTTTCAACCCTTAACTTAGACTAAAAATTCGGATTTTAGGCTTAGAAAAGGTGGGGTAAGATTGAATTATCCCTGTTAGAAAGATGATGAAAAGCTTCCATGAGGCCATCAACGGTTCGTGGTTTCTTCTATGGACCATAGATTCCATCAATGGAATTCATACTAAATTTTAAGGCTCAAATATTAATTCTACGTGTTTAAACTATGACCCGTAGAAGTTCCTACAGACCATAGATCCAATCTCTAGAATTCATATTGAATTTTAAGGATCAAAATTTCAATCTACGGGTCAAACTACGACATGTAGAAATTCCTATAGATGGTAGATCTAATCGGTAGAATTCATACCGAATTTTAAGGCTCAAAAGTTCATTCTAAGGGTCCAAACTATGACCCGTAGAAATTTATGCGACCCGCAGGTTGATCCATAGGAATGCTACCCAAATATTTGAATTCTCTGATGTTTTCTACGAGTTCTTAGTACATGTCATGGAAATTTATATGGCCCGTCGAAAGGATTCAGAAAACTCTATTGTGGTAGTCTATGGTAAAATATTCATAACGCTTTACTTCTAATTTGAAATGAGAAACACTTCATATCGTTGGAAAGAGGACCCATAGACCTTTAATTTGATAGGTAGTGGGCAACCTAATTCATTGTGCTGAGAGATATGATGGTTTGAAGTTGAACTATGTAGAATGTAATGTCAAAACTTAATTGGTGATTTCACGTATCACGACACTTCATCCAATACTAAGTGCCAACGATCGTTAGTCAGTAATATAACCCAACTAAGTGAGTTGGGGTCGAATCCCATAGGGAGTGGTACGTATTTGAGAATCAATAGAAAAGAATGAATATGTTCAAGTCAATCATAGGTAAAAACATTTACCAATAAAAGCATGGTTCAAGTTTGGGGTGACACAAGTGTCAAATAACAGGGGATTTTGGTTTCAACTATCAACTACAGCAGCAAATAACACGAAAATAACAAGTATAGAGACAGGTTGTTGGGATGTAATTAGATTATGGGCTAAGGTAGACAATTGGGTGATTGAAATTAATAGTAAATAGTTGTAAATCAATGAATAAGCTAGACTTTAGTGGGGATAAATTTTTTCTCGAACAATTTACCCCTAATCAAATTGGTTTCTCTCGAACACCAAGAAGCAGCAATTAAGAACAGCCTACGCTTTATATAGTCCATTCACTCTCTCGAGTTGAATGTGTGGAAAAGGGTTTAAGATTCACTCTCTCGAGCTGAACCCATGAAAACCCAATACCCACAGACCATCAAATCAGTAATCTTGGTTTTAAAACCTCTCTCTCTCTCTCGAAAGCCAAAAACACAAAGGTAGAGTTGCATTTGCAACTACA
>NW_006238983.1:1837332-1876017 GCF_000226075.1 Solanum tuberosum | reverse complement strand
CCCTTTAGATTAAGCCACAATTACTGAATGAAGTCACTTTTAAAAAGCATTTACACTATCAATTAACAATACCCAGCAACTAAATCCACCCATAATTATATAATCACACCCCAAGAATTGGGGTTTTAGCTAGACATCATAAAAAGATAAAAATCGCTACCAAATTGTGTTTTCATCAGCTGGGTAAGATTAATTTCATCTTTACAAAGGTCTAAGATGACGAATCTTCAACACCGACTTCCAATTTCTCAGAAATGGAAATGTTCAAAGCTAAGGAAATATTGTCTCCAAACTCAGTTCTAAGATCTCTACTAAAAATCTGATAATTATTAGTATATAATAAAAACTGGATACTAAACTAAGAATTTTAAAATGTATTTATAGTCGCCCAGAATGTCCTGCGAAGGACCACTCGGCGATCCGCCCTTTGGTCAATTCCATCGCCTTTTTGCTTTGGCCTTCAGCTTATTCAAGTTCTGTAACTTTGGGAGATATAGTAGTGAATCGCGGAACCGTTCGTCGACTCGCCGACTACGCATTTCTATCACCAACTTGATTTTATCCTTCAGGGCTTTACACACTATAACTTTAGGTGAGACCATGGCCATTCAATGACTCGCCCAGTGGGTTTGGTGATCATCAGACCTTCTTGTCTTCGTTCTTTCAACTGCCTTGTTTTTTTTTGCTCATTAGTGTCCATGCTTTGTTCCTCAATCCAAATACCTGAAAATCAAGGATTTACATCAGTTATTGGCACAAAATATGCATTTGAGGACACTAAAACTATTAAAATAAATCTCTAAATGAGTCCAAATCATGGAATCATCAATACCCCCAACTTGAGCTTTTGCTTGTCCTCAAGTAAAACTCAAGTTCAGCAGTTAAAAAAGGATGTCTCAAATACTGCTACAGAAGATTCAGTCATGAATGCACACAAAAAGACTCAACTTTCTCATGCACAGATCAATTGTGCACTAAAGGATTAAAGTTGTGATTCACCATTATCAAAGACTCTCAAGTTCACAGTACTTTCTTCAAATGCAAGTTCAAGCTCAACATAGGTACTCAAATGCCCTCACAAAAAGAATGATTCCATATTAACACAGTAGGGTTCAACAATTTAAAGCTCTGGAATCAAATGTAACACTCATACTCACAAAGATGAACACAATGCATGATTTCACAATAGGTTTGCCCTTATTTTCAAACCAACAATTGTTTCAGCTCACTCAAGATCAAAATGGTCTTTTCAAGGATTATAACAGGGCTGAGTGCAAGGGTATGGTAATTTAGGCCAATGGTTGTAATCCTCATGAAATGTGGTGTAAACAACGCTTTCTTTCCTTTTCTTCATCATTTTCATTCGTGCTCACAAGTCAACCCATTATTCATCTTCCATGGACCGTTGGATACCCCATTTTCTTTGCACTTTCACAACTTTATTCCATAACTTTTTCATTCCTTTTCTTTTTCATTATTTTTCTCTTTTTTTTTATATGGAGGGGTTCCATTTTTCTCAAACCATAGGTCAAAGGGCACTTTCTTACACCTCTGAATTTACCTTCTCTTTTCACCACACCCCCAACTTAGGCTTTTGGCACGTTGGGTATTCACACAAACCACAAATCATGAGGATTATGGGTAATGGAACAAAAAATGTCACAATTTCATCAAATTTCTTCCAAGAAAAGGTTAAGGCTCAAAGGGTGTTCAAGCAGAGTTCACACACTTACAAGGTAGGCCACAAAAAGAGGTATAATGTCAAATTGTTTCACACTCTTAAAAGTTTCCTAAGAACATATCAAGAGATTGCATCACTTAGTCAACCGGACCAACGGGGTAAATTCTAGGTGTCATCACACATGGTTCACGATAAACTCATCACACAAGGCATTGACAACAATGTGAAACAAGTCTCAACACTTTCGCTAGTGTGCAATGTTCATCACAAGAGACTCAATTTGATAATTGGCTAGTCACAATGAGATGCAAAAAGTTCACATATTGTCTATGCAACTTCATTTGGTCTTATCGTAGCCGCACATTCTTTTTTGTTCGATTATGAGCACTATTCAAGTCATCGGTATTGATCAAGACCGATACTCAAATTTGCAAGAGAATAACCACATTCAAATACAAACAACAAGTGGCACAAATTTTTTTCAGAACGGTCAAAAATTCATTTACAATTAAAAACAAGGAGCCACAAGCTCAATCATCCATAAAAATAGTATAAAACACAATTTATAGCTCAAAACCAAAATATATACACAAAACCATGGTCACAAAAGGTGGGCCTCACCCTACCACAATAAAAATCATTTGTCCTCAAATGCAAGTAAAATAATATCCAAAAGTCAAAAAGTAAGACAGAGAGGGAGGTAAAGAGGGATCATGTCTAAACAGACGCTCCATCAGTGCCCAGTGTATCACTCTGATCTCGGTCCTCTGTACCGGGAGTCACATCCACACTAAGGTCAGTCAACGACATATCTGCCAAAGAGGTCTGCACAACTGCATCGAATATGGCCTCCTCATTCTCTGTAAGGCCCTCATACGCAACCTCTTCAGAAACCTCAAGCCTCTCTTAATCTGTCTCTGCCTCAGAGTCAGGATCAACTCTCTCCTCAACTCTAACCTCATCTCCGGTGGTAACCGGAGGAATCTCTAGCACATCTGGAATCTCCACCATCCCGAAAACCATAGACATGTCGGTGGACTTCAACTGATGAACATCACTCCTCAACGCAGCGATAGCGGCCTTTAAAACCGTCACCTCCTCAGTGGCCCCTTGGCCACGCTCACACACCACTATCCTGGCTGCAAGGGCATCAATGGTAGCACTCAATTGTGTCACAGAATCAGCCAAGGCAGTCTGAATCATGCCCAGAATGTAGGCCTCGAGTTTAGCAGCACGACAATCAGTAGGGTGGGCAAGCTGCCCCATTCGGAGTAATGCAACATAAGTGAGCGGGGTCCGGGAAACAGCAACAACAACAGCTCTGGGAGGCAATTTAGAAGCGGAAGAACCTGGAGTGTCAAAAGAAACAACATTAGAAGTACATGAAGGCCCGGGGGCCGGAGTAGGCAAAGATGCCTCTGTAGGTAGTGAGTTTGTGTCCACAATCGGGGAAGATTCCACCGGGCAGCATTCTTCTTCTCTGTCTGAACCTTTAAATATTCTGCCTCAATCCTCCAGATATCAGTACAGGATATGGGAATCATTCCACATCCTTCTTTGCATCTCTAGGAATCTGAGCCCGTCTGTACAGCTCGGTGATCAACACCGGGAAGGGAAGTGAGGTCTGGTGCTGCTAGGCCCTCATGACCATCTCCTGTGCCATAATCATCCCCAGATTGATCCTCGTTCCATCAATGATGCAGCCTTGGCAAAGCGGCGAATTGACTCATTCTGGGATGGCATGATAGTACTATTGATGAAGTCAAACCAGAACCTAACAGCTATATTCAGGTCTTTCTTTTCTACTAGAGCCCCTGCCTCCAACCACTTCGGACTGCCATCACATATCAACAGAGCTAACCACTTCTTCATGTTGTCCAGTTTCTTTGTCTTGATCATATACATGTATTCATCTTCAAGTCTCGTAGTGCACTCTAGGACAACATTAATGGAAGAAAAATCACACTGCACCCTCTTCCCCCAGACAACTACAGAGTCAACCTAATTAAATGTTGTTGCCTACTTCTTCCTTTATGGTATCAAGGCACTGTACGCACTATAGAACTCCCTAACCCATCTTGCAATATATGGGCCATGGGGTTTTGTGAGGATCTGGAACTTATGAGACTTCAAACAGCTCATAATCTCGGGGTACCTATCAATCACTCCTTCCGTGGATAGACGCTTATCCTCAATGATTATCCACAGCCCTTCAGTCTTTAATCTGTTCATAGACTTGGGAGGAGGACCTTAAACTGGTGGTGCAAGCACCACTGCCTGGGTTGGAACTGGAGTAGGAGTGGTGGTGGGCTGAGGATTCATGATCCTAGACGGATCATTCATCCTTTTGGAAGGCAACTCCGCTCTCTGTGCTACTACTAACTCATCAACCTCAGAAGCTATAGTTTGAGGCTCTTGGTGCTCACTCTCATTCTCAGAAGTGGTGAGGTGGGTGGCGTAGATCCCGTCACTGTCCGAGCTAGGCTCCGGTGATGCAGGTACCTTGCTTTTTCCTTTGCCTTTCCCACCAGTTGTGGGAAGTTTTGTAGTTTTTCCCCTAGATGCAGTTGCATCCTAATTTATTGTAATCCCGTTAGCCTTTTTTCGGGGTGGCATGTTCCTCCCAGCAACTTTCGGTCTAGCCATGTCTGCAAAAACATCAGAAAAAGTGAGAAAAACTTCAAGCAAAATCATAGAAGAACATTTGCAGACACACTCGCAGAACCGGTCGGCGAGTCGCCGAATCACTTTGGAGAGCTAGATCGGGCTCGCCAAAAGATTGGCTCAAAACTCTCAAAAAAAATTGGCATGTCAGTGATGGGAAGGCCTTTCGGCGAATTGCCGACAGAATCCAGCGACTAAAGATTAGCCCACCGAAAGTTACAGTGCATTTAAGGATCATGGATGCAGACAAAAGGGCGATCAAGAAGGACTTTCGGTAAGTCGTCGAGTGCTTTCGGCGACCTCAAGCTTCTCGCCAAAAGATACATAACCAAACTACTCATTTAGCATGAAATTAAAGGCGAGATGAGGAACTTCGGCGAACTGCCGAGTAGTTCGGCGAGCTCGACCCAGCTTCCCAAACGACCCAACGTGCCTACTTTCAACCCAACTTCTCAAATTCAACCCGCAACCCCAAAAACAAATCAAAGCATGCACCCATCAAATTAAAGCAAGACCCATTACCCCAGGATACTCAGACTTCTCTTAGTTTTGCCAAATTTGGCCATTTGACGACTTTTACACTTAAGAATGACGTCACCCACTCTATCATTAGGCAAATTACGTCATTTGGCACAAATACGGGTTACTTAGAATTCACCTAACTAGACTCAACAACATGCAATCATAACCCCACAAGATTTATTCAATTTTAAGGCAGACAATCACAAGAATTCAACAATCTAAACATTACGGGCAAGATTTTCACATTAAAACAGGCACATACAACAACAATTAAGATCAGAGAGGCCCAGCACACACCAATAATATAGATAATTGCAAATGATTTCAAAATGCTAAAAGTAAACTCGGGGTTTCGAAAACCAACTTTAGATGTCGATTAAAATTATATTGAAATACTAGGCGGCAATGTAATCCACTCCAAACACAATTTCAACAACTAAAATATGGTAGAGATGCAAAAATATAGGGAACTAAAGTATGGGTGTGAGTTTGGGAAGTTTAAAAGTGAGGGAAAGTGAAAGAGTTGGAAGTTTAACCTTTGGCCTTTTAAAAACCGTTCAGTTCTCACCCATTCGACGACATTAGTCATGCTCACCGACCCACTCGGTGACATTAGTCATGCTCACCGACCCAAATGGCGGACTAGATCGTGATCAAGGACCTGGTCAGTGATTCGCCAAGTTGCTCCTGGGCTCGCCGAGTTTTACAGACTCCAATTTAAAATTGTTTTGAGTTCAATGGCGGTCTAAGTCTGGCTCGCCGACCTCTTCGGCGAGTCGTGGACTAGACTATCAGCTCGCCAACCTGCACTTTTCAAACACTTTTCACACTTTGACCTGCACAATCAACACACCATTATTTCAAACTTAAAAAGAAAGAAAAAAAACTTGGGTTCCCCCCCAAGAAGTGCCTTAGTTTACGTCGTGGCACGACGCAACTCCCCACTTAAGTTCCATTAGTGTGGTTTGCCTCATTTTCATAAGGTCACCTCTCTTTTGGCTCTGGGTAGAGATAAGACAACACCTGGTCCATTTGGGACCCTAATAGCTGAATAAGCATAGAATGAGAGGTCGTCATCTAGTTCAGCATCATCACATTATCTTTTATCTCCTCCAACACTTTGTCGTGTCCTTCGACTTTGTGTAGAATGAGTAAGAGGACCTCTTCAATTTGCTCGCCCTCTTGCTTCTTTATCGTTCGATGCTCGTGAGGGGGGATGTACTTGTCCTTCTTTTTGGACAGTACCTCCAAGTCCTTGACCTTTTGGGCCAAGATATCCAGCTGACCCAACAAAGTGGTCAATTCTTGGTCCTTATCTTTCTCCATCTTCTCCTTGTTGGTTTTGGCCACAAAATCAAGGAGTTAGGCTGCGGTCTCATAGGAATGTCACATCAAGCAGCTCTAAAAGAGTTGGTTAGCCATTATTCTATTTTCGGGGCCAAGACCCCGGTAGAGAAATTCCAAAAGTAGTTTATCCGGAATCTGATGAGTTTGGCATTGCTGCGATAGGATTTTAAACCTTTGCCACAACTCATAAATAAACTCACCCTCTGATTTCTTGAAATTTAGGATGTTATCCCTAAAAATCATCAATCTCGAATGAGGGTGATCCATTGGGTTACTGTTGCTACCAAATATGCTCCAATTCTATGCTCAAAACAACAACAAACAAACCAAAACTAAAAATTAAGTAAGTTCAACTATGACTAACAAGAAAAAAATTCAACTTAACTAAAAATTCTCAAGTAACACCACTCCCCCGGCAGTGGAGCCATTTTTATTTCACGTATCAGGACACTTTATCCAATACTAAGTGCCAACGATCGTTGGTTAGTAATATAACCCAACTAAGTGAGTTGGGGTTGAATCCCACAGGGAGTGGTACGAATTTCAGAATCAATAGAAAAGAATGAATATGTTCAAGTTAATCATAGGTAAAAACATTTACGAATAAAAGCATGGTTCAAGTTTGGGGTGACACAAGTGTCAAATAACAGGGGATTTTGGTTTCAACTATCAACTAAAGCAGCAAATAACACGAAAATAATAGGTATAAAGATAGGTTCTTGGGATGTGATTGGATTATGGGCTAAGGTAGACAATTGGGTGATTGTAATTAATAGTAAAGAGCTGTAAATAAGTGAATAAGCTAGACTTTAGTGGAAATAAACATTCTCACAAACAATTTACCCCGAATCAAATTGGTTTCACTCGAACAACAATAAACATCAATTAAGAACAGCCTACACTTTAGTCCATTCACTCTCTCGAGCTGAATGTGTGGAAAACAGTTTAGGATTCATTCTCTCGAGCTGAACCCATGACAACCCAACATCCACAGACCATCAAATCAGTAATCTTGGTTTTAAAACCTCTCTCTCGAGCAAGCAAAAACACAAAGGTAGAGTTACATTTGCAACTACAACCCTTTAGATTAAGCCACAATTAGTGAATGAAATCACATTCAAACAACATTTATACTATCAATTAACAATACCCAGTAGCTAAATCAACCCATAATCACACCCCAAGAATTGGGGTTTTAGTTAGACATCATAAAAAGATAAATATTGTTACCAAATTGTGTTTCCATCAAGTGGGTAAGATTAATTTCGTCTTTACAAAGGTCTAAGATGACGAATCTTCAACACCCACTTCCAATTTCTCAAAAATGGAAATCTTCAAAGCTAATGAAATATTGTCTCCAAACTTAGTTCTAAGCTCTCTACTCAAAAACCGATAATTATTATTCTATAATAAAAATTGGATACTAAATTAAGAATTTAAAAATGTATTTATAGTCGCCAAAAATGTGCTGCGAAGGACCATTCGGCGCAATAAGTCTGGATCGCCGATCCACTAGGCGATCCACCCTTTGGTCAATTCCATCGCCTTTTTGCTTTGGCCTTTAGCATCTTCACCTTAGGTTGTATTAAGTGACATAGCTAGTGGATCCACCTAAGCTACAAGTTATGATGTTTTCCTTGGCAACTAAAGACATATTTTTTCATAGTGGGAGTAAGACACCGGATTTCATGTTATAGCTCACATGGTCTATGTCGGTTAATGATAAATATCTCAGAAAACAAACTGAGTTACTTTCAATTTTTTATGAAGTGTTAATGTGATTTTAAAATGCATTGACCATGTTCATGATTTATGATGTCTCTTTAAAATCTTTTACGATATTTAGCTTGGTCATGCATTTCATGTTTTCAATTATGTCCTCTTATGATCATGTATCATTTATTATTGAATTTCCCTCATACAATCATATTTACTACATTCCATATACTAATGCATATTTGTGCCTATATTATTTCACTAATGTAGGGCTTGACGACTCCTCTCCCTCCTTTCGTGGATAGTTCATCATCTAGAAATTTTGAAAACCTGTTAAGTCCTCATACTCTAACAACGATGTAACCTTTATTTCTTTTCTTATGTCTTAGGTTTCGGATATTGTATGTGGTGTACAAGTTACATCTTGCTACTCTTTTTTATGTAATAGATGGCTTGTAAAGACTATGTTAGACTTCGACTTCTTGTTGAAACTCTTTTATTAATATGAAATGTCTTACTTTGTCTATTACTATGTGTATATGTATGTCAAGTGTCTTGTATAGGGCCTCTCGATAAGGGCGGAGCTATAGCCGGCGACACAGGAAAATTAGATCATCTATATAGATAAAATATTATTTATTATGGGGATATATAAATAAATTAACATTCTTAAACACAATAAATATCTATGCTCCAGCGGTAAGTGTGCTCATTTTAGAGTCTAAGGTCCCTGGTTTGATACCTCCTGCATTTCAACAAAATCTTCCTTTTTTAAACAGAAATAGTTGTCCAATATCTTTCTATTTCTAGCGTTAAATTTAATTACATTTCATTCAATGAATTTATTAAGCTAAAAATTTAAAATTTTATTGTTTCTTTATATTTTCTATTTATATTAAGCAAATAGTTAGATTAACACCAACCTATGAAATTACATTTAAAGGTAAACTTAAAAGTCACTTTCCACTATTATTCTTTTGATTATTTCAAAATTATTCTTTTAGGAAATGTAAAACACTTAAGAATCTCATAAAAAATGGTAAATATGGGGAAAAGTTTCAACAATTCTCTTGAACTATAAAAAAAATTCACTCTTTTAAAGTTTGAACACCTTGATAAAATTCCTAGCTCTGCCACTGCCACTCAAGGTCTTATATGACATGTCACATCTAGGCTATACTTTGGGTCATGACTATTATAAATATAATGAATGTCTATCTTTTAGAGAAAATTTAGGAACCCTAACTTTGGGACCAAGTCAATTGTTGCCTATAAATAGAGGGGTTCTCTTCATTGTAAAACCATCCCTTCAAGAGAAATAATAAGTATTCTTTCTTCTCCTTACTTTTTTCTCATTGTTATATATAGTTTCAAAACACTTTTATTATTAAAAAATGAAAAGTTCCTTTTTTATTAATCAAAACAAGTCAAGGACATCATTTAGTGTTTGACTTTCTCCTTTTTAAATTAAAAAATAATTACTGTTTGTTTTTCATTTTGGTTTTAAAAAATCAGCCACCTTTGGTCATAAAAGTATGAATACCCTTGACAAAAACGTTGGCTCCGCCATTGTTCTGCTTCTCTAATTGTGTCTATGAAAAATCTATCATTATCTATTGGTTGGTTGCTTGTGTATGTATGTAATATATGCAAGTGGCTACTTTGTGTATGTATGCAGTGTATGTTACTTTGTTGAACCTTAAAAGTCATATACCAATTTTAGAGGTGATGTGAAATTCTATGGTAAAGGATGACAATAGTAAAAGAAATTAACTCACACAGAAAATAGATGTCCTACGGGCCAAGGTAAGGACAATAAACTTCTAGCTTAAGTGGATCCACTAGCTAAGACATCCTACGGAGACACGTAGTTAGGGACAAGAGGATTGCTACTAGAGATCCAGCCTCTACTAACGGGAGAGCCACCGCATAAAGGAACAATTAATCTATCAATCCAAGCTAAATTCATTTAAAATAACTCCTTATATCTTAATTAAACTTAGGTGAGAAAAACTTTCAACCTTATGAATAATTATGTGAGAAAACCTTTCACAATTTCATTGATATTTTCATCTAAAAGCACCCTCAAGTCATATACATCAATTTCATAAAAACGTGCATATCGTCATATATTCATATTTCGTAGTTCATAAGCTTCATCATGTGTTCATAGTCAAAGATCATGGATCATGCATGGGTTTATATGAATTCAACTCAAACACATGTAATAACTTCAACTCATGCAATAGAATATAGAAAATAGATAATTGAATCATAATTGAGAAGAACCTGGGAAAATTGAATAAAACCCTAATTTTGAATTGAGAATTGAATTTGTAAAATTGGGATCTTTGGGGACCCAATGGAGGAAAGGACTCCAGTAGTGAATACTAACATACCTTAATGATCAAATCCCAAATGCTATGGTGAATTGACAATCCTTAGTTGAAAACCTAGCATCTTCTTCCTTATCTTGAGAAAGTTAAAGGGGATGAATATGGTAGTGAATTTGGGATTTACGAGAATGATTTAGAATGAGTAGTTTAAGAACTTAAAATACCTATATAGGGCTTAGAAAAATGGGTAAAAATGACATAGCTTAGGTTTTAAACACTTAGGGAAAATACCCAAAAACCACTGAAAATTAACTGTCGGCCTACTCTACAGGTGTGACCTACGGACCATAGAACACTCTACCGTCCATAGACCACAACCATAGAACTCTACTTTGACCATAATATTTCACTAAGTATGAGACCTTCTGATAGCTCCATGGTCACGGATGAGGCTATAGAAGCCCTAGAAAGACCATCAAGGTCTCAAGATAAGGAGTTACAAGCTAAGGTCGTTGGGCTTCAATGGAAAATCAAGAAGATGCTTATGATAGGAAAAAAAGCCCAAGAACGAGTACAAGAATTTTGGAGAAGAATGGAGTAGGTGCTACACATATTTTATGGTTCAAGTCCAAGCCCAAATGGAAGAAGATTGGGCCACACAAAGCCCAACAAAGGAGCCCAAAAAGCTGAATGATTAAAGTCAAAGTTTAGTCAAAGATTCCTACTTTAAAAACCTTTATTTAAAGTTTCCTAGTTTAAAAATTTTTCTAGTTTAAAAGTTTTCCTAGTTTAAAGTTTCTATAAAAGTAGGATTTAAATCTCATTCTATTTGGGATAGGTTTTCCCTATATATAGGAGTTTGATTTTATTATTTTGACAGACAACATTATTATTAAAATGAGAGTTTCTCTTCTTTACACCTTTGTGTGTGGCTAATTGGAATTTATCTTACAACCTTATAAGAACGATTCTTAAGAGGTGAGATTAATTCCTTAACTTGATATCTTTGGTTCTTATTCATAAATTAAAAAAGGTAATTAGTCTTATACTAATTATTGTCTCTAGTTTCTTCGCAATAGGGGTCTAGATCACTTTTGATCTAGGTTCTTGAATTGAATCTATTAGTATCATAATTAGTCTTAATCCGCTAATTTTGAAAACTAAGATCAATTAGGGTTCTTAGTACTTTATTTTGAAATTTGGGATTTTATTCTTGAATTTCGCATATCTTTCAATTTTTGCTTTAATCTTTATAATTACCCTTCCGCATTATTTTCATATTTATTCTGGTAACCCAATTCTTATCAAGTGGTATCAGAGCGGTTCTATCAAGGTTCTGTTCTTGATAATCTTGGGAGTTTCAAAAAAAAAATCTTTTCTAGTTGCTTAAATGTTCGGCAAAAATTTTTTACCAAAAACATGAAAATTACCAAAAAAAAAGGAAGAAAATACAATCACTTATTTCAAGAAACTCCTTTTTTTTATTATTCATGATTTTCTTTTTTCAAAAGGAAAATCAAGAAGAGGGGATATTTGAAGTTCTTTTTTTTTTCTTTTTTTTCACAAAGTGGTATTTTTCTTGTCTCATCAATCCAATTTATCTGGGAATTGATAAATTTTTTCTTTCAATATCTTACTTCTAAAAGGATTGTTACTATTAGGGTTTATATATAAATTCTAAAGGAACTAGCCAAAGGTTGTAATTTGAGTGGAAAAAGGCAAGAGAGGGTGAGATCAATAGAGAGAAAATAAAATCCAAATTTAGAGATAATTGTTTCTTTAAATTTTGTATTTTTTTAGATGTCTCTAACAGGAAAGGATAATTAAACTGGAACTCAAAACGATGAATTAATGAAGGCGCTCCAAATGATTATGGATCGACTTGATGCGTTAGAGATTACACAAAATCCATATAATCCACTGAACATGACCGATGTGCAGAGGATCAATCAAAACCCGATCCCTCAAGTTAGGAGACAAGCTTTCTGAGCTTCTCAAGTCCAGCAAACTGAGGATCAATTTGGTGATTATGAAGACGAATTTGAAGAAGCTTACCAACAGAGAAACGAAAGGAAGGTGCCACGAATTAAGGTTGAGGATGACAATCTTAGTAGCATTAAGATGAAGATTCCTACTTTCAAGAGGAAAAGAGATCCAGACTTGTACCTTGATTGGGAGAGGAAAGTGGAGGCCATCTTTGATTGTCATAACTACTCTGAAGGTAAGAAGATTAAACTTGTTGTGGTTGAATTTTTTGATTATGCTGCTAGTTGGTGGAAGAAATTTTGCAGAGACAGAATAGACAATGGAGAACTACCCGTTGCGACATGGGACGAGATGAAGAGCGTTATGAGGAAACATTTTGTCCCATCACACTTCCAAAGAGATCTGCAAAAACGCTTTCAAACTCTGAAGCAAGGTTTTATGTTTGTGGATGATTACTTCAAGGCTATGGATATGGCTATGATCCAAGATAATTGTAATGAGGACGAGGACACCACTATGGCAAGATTTCTTAATGGTTTAAATGGAGAAATAGTTGATGTAGTAGAATTGCAACAAATGTGAATTTAGATGAATTGGTTGAGTTGGCTGTAAAAGTAGAAAAACATAATAAAATGAAGCAACAAGCTAGTTCATGGAAGAATCGATCTGCTACAACTACAAGGAAGCCATGGCCAACACATGAGGAGAAATCTATGCCTAAATCACAAGATGACAGGGGGGAAGGTAAATGGGAGGCCAAAGATGGAGGTAAGACTTTTAACACAAAAATACCTACTCCTTCTACCCCTTCTAGTGCTATATAATGTCACAAATGTCAAGGGAGGGTACATAAGGCGTTTGAATGTCCAAATAGAAGAGTTGTCTTAATTAAGGATAATGGGGAATATGAGAGTGAAAAAAGTGAGGGGGGAGAAGAAGACGACAGTGTTAGGGGTAAGGACGAGAGAGATGTGGCTCCTTATAATGAGGGACAATTTTTGGGGGTAGTTAGGCGTCTTATGAATATTAATATGGGAGAGCTTGATGAAGCATAAAGACAAAAAAAAAATCATACACGATGTGGGATAAAGGGTAGAATTCGCTTTATGATCATTGATAATGGTAGTTATGCTAATGTGGTCAGTAGATAGGTGGTGGACAAATTGGGGATTCCATGCACAAAACGTAAGGCCAATTACAAGCTTCAATGGTTGAATGAATGTGGGGAGCTTAAGGTAGACTAAACAATGCATGATTTCCTTTTCTATTGGAGAGTATTCTGATGAAGTTCTTTGTGATGTTGTCCCAATGCAAGTTTGTCATATTTTGTTGGGCCGACCCTAGCAATATGATAGATATGCTTCCCATGATGGGAGGAGGAATAAGTACTCTCTTGAATATAAGGGCAAAAATTATATTCTTGCACCATTAACTCCTTCTCAAGTGTATGAAAACCAACGACTAAAAGAAACAATGGGAAACCATGGGGAGGGATAAAAAAAAGAGTCAAAAAATTGAGAGAGGGGAAAAAATTCAAGTGAGGCGTGAGAAAAGGGAGAGCAACAATGAGGAAAAAGAAAAGGTGGGAATGAGTGATAAAAAAGAGAGACTTGGTGAGAGGAAAGAGGCTAAGGGTGAAAAAATAGTGTGTCTTGTAAAAGCCAAAGAGTGTTTACTTGCAAAAAAAAATGAGGGGTTGCCCATTGTTCTTCTCACTTATAGGGATGTTATGATTAACTCTAACGATTTTAATCCTTCTTTGCCTAGTGATGTATCAACTCTTTTGCAAGATTTTGACGATGTATTTCCTCCAGATATCCCTAAGGGATTACCTCCTTTGAGAGGAATAGAACATCAAATTGACTTTGTTCCTGGATCTCAACTTTAGAATAGGCCCGCTTATAGAAGCAATCCAAATGAAACAAGAAAACTAAAAAGGCAAGTAGAGGAATTTCTTGAAAAGAGGCTTGTGAGAGAAAGCATGAGTCCATGTTCTGTTCCTGTGCTTGGTACCAAAAAAAGATGGAACTTGGAGGATGTGTGTGGATTGTCGTGCCATCAACAAAATAATGGTAAAGTATCGACATCCTATCCCCCACCTAGATGATATGCTTGACCAATTGTATGGCTCTAAAAATATTTTCAAAAATTGACTTAAAAAGTGGATACCACCAAATTTGAATGAATCCTGGAGATGAGTGGAAAACTGCTTTCAAAACTAAGTATGGATTGTATGAGTGGTTGGTAATGCCATTTGGCTTAACTAATGCACCAAGTACTTTCATGAGGCTAATGAACCATATCTTTAAAGATTTTCATGGCAATTTTGTGGTGGTATATTTTGATGATATTCTGATCTTTTCTACATCTCTTGAAGAACATGTAGAACACTTGAGGTTAGTTTTTTATGTGCTTAGGGAGCAACAATTGTATGCTAATCTAGCCAAGTGCACGTTTTGTGTGATAAAGTAGTCTTTCTTGGTTTTGTTGTTAGCTCGAATGGTTTTGAAGTTGATGAAGATAAAATTAAAGCAATAAAAGAATGGCCTATTCCTAAGAGCGTAACTGAAGTGAGGAGTTTTCATGGACTTTCTAGTTTTTATAGGAGATTTGTGAAAGATTTTAGTACAATTGTTGCACCATTAACGGAAGTCATTAAAAGGATAAGGTATTTAATTAGGGGAAAAAACAAGAGCATGCATTTAATGTCTTGAACGATAAGTTGTATTCTTCTCCTATGTTACAATTACCTGATTTTTCTAAATCTTTTGAAGTTGAATGTGATGCTAGTGGAAAGGGCATAGGGGTTGTTCTAATGCAAGATTCTAAGCCAATTGCATATTAGTGAGAAATTGAGTGGAGCTACATTGAATTATTCTACTTATGATCGTAAATTGTATGCCTTGGTAAGGGCTTTGGCTACTTGGCAACAATACTTATGGCCGCGTGAGTTAGTGATAAAGACTAACCATGAATCACTGAGGAACTTGAAAAGCCAAGCTAAGTTAAGTAAATGATATGCCAAGTGGGTGGAGTTCATTGAGACATTTCCTTATGTGATTTTATACAAACAAGGTAAGGACAACATGGTGGCTGATGCATTGTCCTGAAGGTACATGCTTGTTTCTACTCTTACTTCTAAGCTGATGGGATTTGATCACATTAAGACTCTATATGCTGAGGATTCAGATTTTGGGGTTGCTTATGATGCACGTTTGAAGGGACCTTTGAGAAATTCACTCTACGTGATGAGTTCCTTTTCAAGGAAAATAAGTTGTGTGGGCCTATATGTTCATTGCGTGATGTTTTTGTAAGAGAGGCACATAGTAGGGGGCATATGGGTCACTTTGGAGTGCCAAAAACCTTAGATATACTTGCTAAAAATTTCTTTTGGACTGGCATACGCAAGGATGTAGAGTGTTTAGAATGTAAACATGCTAAATCTAGGGTTTTACCAAATGGGTTGTATACTCCATTGTCTGTTCCAATTCCTCCTTGGATAGATATCTCTATGGATTTTGTCTTAGGTTTACCAAAAATGAAGAATGGCAAGGATAGTGTCTTTGTTGTGGTGGATAAATTCTCCAAGATGGATGGTTTCATTCCATGTTTGAAAACTAACGATACTTCTCATGTGGCTGATTTATTTGTTAAGGAGGTGGTGAAATTACATGGCATACCTAGAACTATTGTTAGTAATAGGGATGTTAAGTTTTTAAGTCACTTTTGGCGTGTTCTTTGGGGAATGTTAGGGACCAAATTGTTATTTCTACTTCTTGTCACCCCCAAACCGATGGGCAAACTGAGGTGGTGAATAGAACATAAGGGAACATGTTGAGGGATGTTTTGAAAGGTAAATTAACTTCTTGGGAGGATCACTTGCCTTAGGTGGAATTTGCTTATAATAGAACTATTCATTCTTCTACTGGGTTTTCTCATTTTGAAGTTGTTTATGGTTTTAACCCCCTTACTCCCCTTCATTTAGTGCCACTGCCTACTAATGATATTGCTAGTCTTGATGGAAAGAATAAAGTTGAGATGATGAGGAAGATATATGAACAAACTAAACTGGCCATTGAAAAACGAAATAAACAAGTTGCCTTGAGAAGAAACAAAGGGCAAAAGTAAGTCATTTTTGAGCCTGGGGACTTAGTTTGGATTCACATGCGTAAAGAACTATTTCCCACGAAAAGGAAGTCTAAATTGCATCCTAGAGGCGATGGACCCTTCAAATTTCTCGAGCGCATTGGAGACAATGCTTACAAATTTGATTTGCCTGGTGAGTATCAAGTAAGTGCTACTTTCAATGTTGCTGACTTGTCCTTGTTTGATGTGGGGTCTAATTCGAGGAAGGATTCGGGATGATAGCTCCATGGACACGGATGAGGCTATAGAAAACCTAGGAAAACCATCAAGGTCTCAAGATAAGGAGTTACAAGCTAAGGTCGTTGGGCTTCAATGGAAAATCAAGAAGATGCTTATGATAGGAAAAAAAAGCCCAAGAACGAGTACAAGAATTGTGGAGAAGAATGGAGTAGGTGCTACACATATTTTATGGTTCAAGTCCAAGCCCAAATGGAAGAAGAATGGACCGCACAAAGCCCAACAAAAGAGCCCAAAAAGCTGAATGGTTAAAGTCAAAGTTTAGTCAAAGTTTTCTAGTTTAAAAACCTTTATTTAAAGTTTTCTAGTTTAAAAAGTTTCCTAGTTTAAAAGTTATCCTAGTTTAAAGTTTCCAGAAAAATAGGATTTAAATCACATTCTATTTGGGATAGGTTTTCCCTATATATAGGGGTTTGATTTTATTATTTCGACAGACAACATTATTGTTAATTGAGAGTTTCTCTTCTTTACATCTTTGTGTCTACTTGGAATTTATCTTACAACCTTATAAGAACGATTTTTAAGAGGTGAGATTAATTCTTTAACTTAATATCTTTGGTTCTTATTCGTAAATTAAAGAAGGTAATTAGTCCTATACTAATTATTGTCTCTAGTTTCTTTGTAATAGGGGTCAAGATCACTTTTGTTTTAAGTTCTTGAATTGACTCTATTAGTATCATAATTAGTCTTAATCCGCTAATTTTGAATACTAAGATCAATTAAGGTTCTCAGTACTTTATTTTGAAATTGGGGATTTTATTCTTGAATTTCGCATATCTTTCAATTTCTGTCTTTAATCTTTATAATTTTGCTTCCGCATTATTTTCTTTTTTATTCTGGTAACCCGATTCTTATCACCTTCCTACGAGACCTAACTATGACTCGTAAATCTTTTGACACACCGTCCTAGTCGACCGTAGAATGAGATATTGCAACTTATTTTTTCCATAAATTTAACCCACATTCTTCGGCCCATAGACCGGACGCGTAGAACACAACAGCAGAAAAAAAAATGCTATCATTTCCTTTTTCCAAAATCCAAGGTGTTAGATTTTTTGACCATTTTTAGATTACAATATTTAACTTCTTTACTACAATAATTTAGAGATAATGTTAGCGTAAAAGATAAAACTAATTACAAGGCAATAAAAAATTAAAGAGATTTAGATTATTTTAAAATAAATTACAATATATGTAGATTGAATCTTAACAGACTCTCTATCATAAAATTAGTCACATGTAGAGATTAAATTTGAAGGATTGTTAACAAAGACAATGACAGAAATGATTGGGAGATTTTGAGCCTATGAGTTTACAGTGACCTCCCTTGCAATTTTGCTTGCAAAGATTATCACATGTTGTATCATCACTGGAGCCTAGAACACATCTCCCGATGTGGTTGTCAGTGCAACATTTCAAACCATCTCCTTGGACCAAACCTAAAATTCAAATTTGATTGTAGATTTTTTTTATATGAAGCTTCACAATTTTCTAACATAAGGTATCAGGTACATAATATAATATTAAATATATAAGTGCATTATTTGATTTTATCCCAAAATTGGGAAATATTTATATGCATTATCTTATAACTTTAAATAATCACTTTATACGTTTGTTTTTTGTAAAATGAATCAATTTTTACTAATAATAAAAGTAAAAAATTTATAAACAAAAGAAATTGACTTGTAGAGCTACAGGTGTTAATGGTTTGGTTTGGGCGTATTTTCACTAAGGACAACCAAACTTACTAAGTAGATTTTTCAAATATTGGAACCAAGCAAAATCAATTAAGTCAATTTTTTATTTCTTTGATTTTGTTAGTTAATATGGGTTTTTGTCGATTTTTTAAAATATATAATATTATATGTTTCAATTTATTCTAAACATGAAACAAATTGTTGAATTTATAAAAGTAAAAATCGAACAAGAAAGTGAAGACATATATTGGATGGCAATAAAGTCAAACACCAAGAATCAATATTGTAAAAGATTAACTTGTACTGTAACTTTTTCAAATGGGTATTTTTATAGTCAGTTTAGTTTGACCAATTCAAAAAA
The DNA here is from genome assembly GCF_000226075.1 of Solanum tuberosum. NCBI lineage: Eukaryota > Viridiplantae > Streptophyta > Magnoliopsida > Solanales > Solanaceae > Solanum > Solanum tuberosum. The sequence continues at coordinate 1,857,321 of NW_006238983.1, read as the reverse complement.
ATAAAAATTAATGTTTGAAACACTAATAAAATGTTAACAATTTTGATAATCAAAACTAAATTAAATCAAAGAAATGTCTATGTTTTCTCCAATTTATGTCAATTATGTTTTAGTTTTTATACTTTTCATAAGAACCCCAACTTAAGTTATTATTGTTCAATTGTAGATAAATGTGGTATAAAATGAAATACCTGAGAGAAGGAACACAATGAAAAGGACACCATAAAGAATTTTTGAGACACTAGACTTTGTCATTTTGTTCAATATTAATTTTGAGGTTATGAAATATGTTTCTGATTAACAATTTATTCAATTAATTTATAGAGAACGATTCAGAATATTTATGAAAATTTATTGTTATTTCCATTCTATATTTATTTGTGCCTATGAGAATTTTATGGTATATCATTAACTTTTAAAAATCATTTCACAGTTTTTACTTATAATTCTCTAGTTTAGTTTAGATAAAATTTATTTTAGACTTTTAATAATGTTAAAATATTAATACATATATGTAATTTAGGGGTGTGCAAAAACCGAACCGACCGATAAACCGAACCGAAAAAGCGTTATTGGTTTATTGTTATTGGGTTATTGGGTTAACGGTTGTTTTAATGGTTTTTATAAAAAAAATTATTGGGTTATTGGGTTAACCGATAACCCATTAAGAATATAATAATTTTACTATTTTAATTTTTAGTCATACATAAATATCAAACAAAAAATATTAATATAATCAATATATTAGACTATAACTATAAGGACCCTACACAATTAACATTACGTAATTAACTCTTCTCTCTGCATTTACCCTTTAGGTTTTAGTATTACTTTAGTCTTTACGTTCATAACGTCAAAAACCTAAACAACTAAGAACGACAACGGAAAAGGTTAGGCAACGACTAGGGTTGTAAATTATGAGTATTTGCTATACTTTTACTACACTAAGAAGAATTTTTGCACTCAATGAGTAATTAGATTTCCCTCTTTTTTTATTTCGCGTTAAATTGTTGAACAAGTCATGTATTTGTTTTGAAATCATTTTCTTATTGGTTAAACCAAAAATCGAAAACTGAACCGTTAAAGACTAAAACCGATAAACCGAAAATCGATAAAAAATATCTTATTGGTTTGGTTATCGATTTAGCATATTTAAAAACAGAAAACAAGTAAGCCGAACCGATAATACTTAAAATCGAACTGTATCGACCGATACACACCCCTAATGTAATCATTTAAAATTTATTAAATATAAATTATTAAAATGATTCGTATTATATATAATTCATAGATATATTAATCCAAATAAATATTATGTATTAATATAATTTGGTTAATTGCTTAAGTCCAATATGGATTTAATTTAAGTCTAAATTAATTGATTTGGACTACAATAGATGAGCTCAGTTTTCTAAGCCAGATGTCATCTCATCCTAAAGGTCTAGTTTAGTGCCATGTGTCAAACGATGTGGTATGACAAGTCAAACAAAGAAGTCAATAGGATCATGCTATGTGTCGAAATGCCAAGCCCACTATCACGACCTGGCTTCTTGAGCCATGATGGCACATACTAAATTACACCAGTAGGTAAGCCGACTCGTACCTGGAATGACAAGTAGTGGGTACAAGGATAGAACTAAACAATAAATAACACTAATAGTAAGAAAAGAAAGAAAAAACAAAAACTATATAAACAAAAGATGCCCTCCCAGATTATGGAAGTCACGAGTACAGATTTGTTTAACAAGAATAAATACAAGTCCCAAAAGTGGACTGCAACAAGTCGTCTCAAAGGCAAAAGACAAGCTAACATATATACAAAAGGAGACAGGCTGGTCCAGGACACCAAGTGATCACCCTCATCTTTGATATCCACAAGCTACAAAAGATAGCACGAACGATCACCGCTGGTAGCTATTATTAGGACCTACATCAAGAAAAAGATGCAGAGTGTAGTGTAATTATCAAAACAAAGGTACTCAGTAGGCATCATAGGCTGACTGAGCAAGAAAGGTAATAACAATCTAAAAAGATAGAATCTATACAAAAACAAAGTAAATCTAAGTACAACTAAGTTAAACCTAACTTGACCCCCATAAGCCCATAAGTTACACTCGTGCGCAAGTTTAAAAAAAATCATATAAACAACCCTCATAAGCCCAAAAGGTACACAAAATATCTAAGACTATAAAGATAAAAACACCCAATCCCAAGTCCAAATAAGAGTCAACCGGGCCTCAAACCTCAAGTGATAGTATCCCAAAGAAGTAACGGCCTCAAACCGTAAAACAATAGTCTCAGGCTGGAAATAACGGTCTCGAACCGTAGTACATCAACCTCTGACATGGGAGAATGTCCTCGAACTCTAGCACACTGGCATCAAACTGGAAATAATCATAGTGTCCATCCAACTCCCATCCTAGCTAGCAAGAGTGAATAAAGATCCTATCGACTACGAAGAGGATTCAAATACTAATACTTTGTCATTATGGGATGTTGTCCATCCAAAGCTATCAACAGAAGGCTCCCATCCTTGTAAGGCTCACTCTCTAATCGTGCAATAACACAAACCTCAGGTAACGCATTAGAGATACAGAGATGGGGAGAGAGAATAGAAGGTCTAAGAAGCTGCACAAACGCCTAAACTAAGGCTCATACTACCAAAATCAAGTATGTTATTCAAGTATAGAAGGGCCTAGTTTGTCTAAAACGACGTCGGAAATATGATAAACTGCAAGGGGGTGAGTCTAAGGCATCATTAGCCTATCTTAGACTAAGGTTGAACATGCTTCAGAACACACGTGATAATACAAGTAAATCACATAGAATGTTGCAACACACAAACAACCTCCAACTAGCATAGTACTACACTCAAATTCAGGTCGATCAATCCTAAAATATTTTCTCTAAAAGAGAAGAAGATTTAACTACGTACCCACCCCCAATTCATACCAATCATAATAAATTTGCAAATTCATGCTTAATCTAAGAAGGAAAGGAAGTTGTAGCCTACCTATATGCCGACCACACGTGCCCCCAATCACAAGGCCAGAACATTTCCTTTTCGAATGGCCTCCAAACACTGCCACGCTATCAAAACTAGGATTAAAACGTAAGTACAGTTGTTAAGACATTAAAACTCTTAAAATGGAGACAAACCAATTTTAGAGTCAGAAGAATTTGTGGGACCCGCACTAGAATTTCAAGAATGTATCCATCAAGAGGTCCTAAACCACACCTCAAACTTGTGTCCCAAAATTGAACACAGTTCGGGGTTAGAAACAACCAACAACAATCTTACAAGAATTCACCTCAAACGAAAGTCCACCAACATGCCCTAGTCATAGCACGCTAAAGCCTCGACGATTACAGACGTTTAAGACTTTAATCACTCAATTCCGCCAAGAAATTACCAAGAAAACACCTTTCCAGTCCTCAGAAGGACAGTAGATTGCGTCTGTCAGATGTTCATCACGGATGTGAGAAAGAGGGTCACGATTGCCCAAATCATTCTGAAAAGTCCTCTAGAAGCTAGAAGAAAATTGAGCACTCCATACTAAAATAATTGAGACCCGCACACCATGAAGATGGACCACCTCATGCATGTAGATATGGGCTAACCACTTGGCGTTGAATGTAGACTGAACAGGGAGGAAGTGTGCTGATTCGGTCAACTAATCAATGATGACCCAAATGTTGTCAACATCTCTAGAAGTCCGGGGAAGTCCAGCCACAAAGTATATGATGATGTGATCCCACTTCCACTCTGGAATGGGTAATCTCTTAAACTCACTGCCAGGTCTCAAGTGATTGTCTGTAACATGCTGGCAGCTAAGGCAACTAAATACATAATCAGTAATATCGCTCCTCATACCACTCCACCAGTAATGTTGCCTAAAATCACGATACATATTCGCGGTGCCCAGATGGATATAGTATCTAGAATCGTGGGTCTAACGAAGTATCATCTGAATCAAACCCCCCAACTCTCGGGACATAAATACGGCCTACAAACCTCAAATCCTATTTGAATCTATGGTAATCTGACTGGCGTCACCTGCTAACAATCGATCTCAAAGTGCCACCAAGGCCTTATCCTCATACTGTTGGCTACAAATCTGATCAAATAGAGAGAACTGAACTCACACATACGCTAAGACACGCCTAGAATTTGAAACATCCAACTGTACCATCTAATTAGCTAAATATTAAATGTTTCCACCGTAGATAAGAAGGCTAGAGGACCCATACTCACTGCCATCCGACTCAAGGCGCCCGCTATTACATTTGTCGTGCCTAGATGGTAGAGAATAGAGATGTCATAATTCTTTAGAAGCTCAATCGGGCGATGCTTCCTCGAATTAAGTTCTCTCTAATTGATGATGTACTGAAGACTCTTGTTATCATGGTAGATCTCACAACAAACTCCATACAGGTACTGCCTCCAGATCTTAAGCGCAAAAACTACCACCACGAAGTCTGAATCATGGTTGGACTAGTTGCGCTCATGTAACCTAACCTACCTTTACATATTATCAATAATTCGGCCTCAATCCATATATGCACAACCCAAACCAACTTCGGATGCATCACATTAGACTGTGAAGACCTCACCCTTAACTAGAGTGTCAATATAAGAGTAGTAGTCAGCAACTCCTCTAGCTTCCAAAATCTGAACTCACATTCCTCAGACCACTCAAAGGCACATCAAGGTTATTCAACCGGGTTAGAGGTGTTGTAATGGTGGAGAAACCCTCCATGAACCGTTCGTAGTAGCCTACCAATTCGACAAAGCACTGAACCTAAGTAACCGAAATAGGCCTAGCCCAATCCTGAATTTCCTGAATCTTCTCTAGATCTACCACGATGCCTTCCTTGGAAACCACATGTCCCAAGAATGCTACAGACTCAACCAAAACTCACACTTTGAGAACTTGGCATAAAGTCGCTAATCTCTCAAAGTCTGGAGCACAATCCTCAAATGTTGCTCATGATCACTCCTGTTCTATGAGTATACTAGCATATCATCTATGAACAAGATAGAAAAAAATCAAGATACGGCTCAAACACTTGCACCATCAAGTCCATGAAGGAAACAATGAAATTAGTCAACCTAAACGACATCACTAGGAACTCATAGTGGCCATATCTAGTCCTAAATGCGGTCTTAGGGATGTCTGCTGCCCTGATCCTCAACTGATGGCAACCAGACCTCGGATCAATCTTCAAGAATATTGTGGTACCCTAAAGCTTGTCGAACAAATCATCAATCCTAGGCATGGGGTAATATTTTTTCACCGTCGCCTTATTCAGCTATCTATAATTGATACATATGCGTATCGAACCATCCTTCTTCTTCACAAACAAAATTAGACCACCCCAAGGCAATACACTAGGCCTAATAAATCCCTTACCTAAGTGATCATTAAGCTAACCATTGAGCTCCTTGAATTCTGTAGGAGCCATGTGATATGGCGGAACAGAAATAGGTCGAGTACCCAACTCAAGCTCAATGGGAAAGTCAATATCACACTTTTAGGTGTAGGCCAGGTAGGTCAAACATATTTACAAACTCATAGACAATTGGAACCAACTCCACAAGAGGGACCTCCCTACTCAAATCACGTACATAGTCCAAGTAGGACAAACATCCGCTAGCCACTAGCCTCCGAGCCTGAACTTAAGATATAACTCCAACTGGTGTGCTATATATTATGTAACACCCCAAAAATTCTAAGCTAAGACCCTAATAATTCTATAACATCTTGCAACTCTACTATTAAAATTTGAATTTTCGTGTAACACCTCGAACTTTGAGAAAGGCTAAAGAGGGCTAATGGGCAAGTCCACAAACCCAAAAATTGACCATAGACCCTTCACAGAACCCTAAATGGTCCGTTTAGGAGTCCATGGCCCGTTTAGGGCAAGGTTCCCAACCATCCAGAGTAAGGCTGCATATCGGTCGATTCGTTTCAGTTTTGAACATTATTAGTTTTGCTAATCGGTTATCGATTTGAAGACTAGCTAAACCGTTAAAGAACCATTAAGTTATCGATTAATCGGTTATCGACCCTTATCGGTTCGGTTATCAGGTTAACCGTTAACATATCACACATTTTTTAAAAATAAAAAATCACATGAAGAATTGAAGACAATATAATTAAACTAATAAACTCCATGTCATTATTTACTGCAGACTGCAATTGGCAATTAGAAAACTGGAAGCACGAAACAGAGCCAAAACATTTTCTTTTTCAAATTTCTAAGTCCTAATCACCTGTCACCAAGGCACAAAATAGTACTACAACTTTAAAAAGTTAAAGAAGATTAAAACTAAATATCAATTCTTAGCAATACCAACTCACCATAATTTCCAAATTCTCAACAGTCAACACAACAACAACACCCATAAGGCCTTGCCAGTTTCCGTCACCCAACTCTCAACACAACACAACAATTCAACAACACCAAACACTCAACAGTCAACACAACATCAAGCCAACAACTCATAGCTAGCAACACCAAACTCTCAACACTCAACACAACAACACTTACATAAACTTTTCAACACAAATATGAAATATCATATTAAAATAAAGGAATGAAATAGCAGCACTACAAGTTGCAAGCCTGCAACATTGCAGAAGTCAAAATGCAGCACAACTTAACTTAAAATTGTCTAAACTCTAACATAAAGTCACTACCAGTCTGCCACAGCCCACACAGGCACAAACAAAATTTCAAAAATTCAAAATAGCAGTCACACAACCTGAAAATTAAATCCAAACATAGTACTAATTGTTCATGTTCAAGTAAAAAAAATAATAACTAGTCATCAATCCTTGAGAGTTGACGATTCTGATTCCTGTTTTCCAAACAACGCTTAACATGCCTCCTTAAGGAGGTAGTCCCAGTATTGTGTGAATGGTAATAAGTAACACGACCACAATGAATGCATTTTACTGTCCACGATCCATCTTCTTTTTCTTCAAGTTTTTCATAGTGATGCCAAACAGGTAATCGAGCATTAGAACCATGAAGTCGAGGCATGATGAAATCTGATTAACAAAGAAACAGAGAAAGTATTAGATATTTTGATGGCTAAAATTGAAAGAAAAGTCAAGATGAACTGATGAAGACCACCAAGTTCTACTGGGAGCTTGCTTTGCACAAGTATTTGTATTAACCATAATTTAACACACTCATTTGTCATAAGAGAAGTCAATCATAAATCAAACATAAAGACAAGATAACACATGTATATAAAAATCCACCTCAATAGTAAGATATCTAGCCTCTTTCTCCTTTAGTAGGGTTAGTGAAGGAACCCTCCAATTTTACATGTCATCAATGCAAAGTTCTTTTCCAAGTTTAGCCAAATCTAAAGAGAAATATGATAACAAGTCAAGGCTCAAGGCTTAAACAATAAAAGTATTAAATAAACTATTCATAATTTTACATCAATGAGGTTCTTTTCTTACCTTCTTCAAGTTGCTCAAGAAAATCTAAATCTTCCTCAATACTTATGGGTTGTGGCTCACTCTGAAGCCAATATTGAAGGCACACTAGAGCTTGTACCAATTTAGGAGTTAATGAACTCCTAAATGAATCAAAGTATGCGCCCTCCAGTACTTAAAGCACATTCAGACGCCACACTTGAAACGGGAATAGACAACACATCTCGAGTCATCTCAGAAAGAAATGGAAATCTAGGTGAGTTAACTTTCCACCAAAGCAATACATCAAAATCTGATTTTCCAATTTCAATTTCTTCATCAAGATATTTAACTAATTCTGACTTTGAACTTGCTCCTTCTTTTCAGATGTATGTTTATGTAATTCCTCAAAAAAAATTCCAAATTCTCCTACAGACCTTGAATCAAAAGTATCCACCTCAGTTGAAGAAAATTGGCCACTTTTATCATTTGAAATAGGCTTTGTATACTCATTAAACAAAGATTCCATGTACGTTCGCACACCAATTTCTAAAGCAGCCCTTTTTTCTCCAAACATCTTCTTAAGTGCAAAGCCAAGAGTGCTAAATTTGTGACGAGGATCCAAAACAAATGGTATGAAAACAATCTTATTCATTTTTTCAGTATCACCCCAATATTTGTCAAATTTCTCCTTCATATTTTCTGCCATTTTAGCCAAAACATGATCTTCATTTGATATCAATTGATTCAAGTAAACACCGACTTGACAAATTTCAAGAAAATGAAGATTTGATGTAACATATCGTGATCCAAATATCTTCAAAGTAATATTAAAAAACATTTCAAGAAATTTTGTAATTCTCTTTACCCCCCTCCCAATCACTACTCAAAAGTGTACCTGTAGAAATTTTATCCACAATATCAACAAATTTAAAGATATAGTGCCAAGCCAATATCACGATCGGCGTATCTACAATTGCACTTCATATTCAATAACCTTGCTCAAACATCATGTAGGTGGAATTCCACCTTGTAGGAACATTCAAGCATAAAGACTTTTTAGTAAGATTTTCACCTTCATAACATTCTTGAAACTTTTTCCACCTAGCAGGAGATTGCTTGATGTATCTCACTGGTTGCCTAACTCGTTCAATAGACTCATTTGCTTCTTTTGTACCGTCTTGAACAATAAGATTTACAATATGAGCCATACACCCTATATGAAAGTGACTACCACACATAAGGTTGGTCCCCCATTTAGTTAATTGTTTAGACAACTCAGTTATTGCCACACTATTTGAACCAGCATTATCAACTGTAACAGTGAAAATTCGATGCAATCCCCACTCATGTAAGCACTTACTAATAGACTTTCCAAGATCTTCACCTCTATGACTAGAGATTGGACAAAAGTTGATAATTCCTTTATGCAAAGTCCATTTTTTATCAATCCAATGAGCAGTAAGGACCATATAATCGATTCTTTGTATGGAAGTCCAAGTATCAGTGGTTAAAGACACCCTTTGTTGTGTTTCCTTAAAAACAGCCATCAACTTATGTTTTTCTTCATAAAAAAGATCAAAACAATCACGAGTCACAGTGGTACGGGAAGGAGTGTGGAAACAAGGTTGTGCTACTTTCATAAATTATTTAAAACCTTATTTTTCAACAAATCTGAAAGGAAGCTCATCAATAGTTACCATACGACACAAGGCCTCTCTACACTCTTCCTGGTCAAATTTCCATGGAACAACAACTACATCACCCTTGTTACCCCTTATCATTGGTTGAAATGCTAATCTTGATTGTTTAATATCAATATTATAAGGCATCTTTGGGCATTTGGATATATGAGTAAGCATTGATGTTGTACCATGTTCTTTTGTGTCAGCAAAATACTTTTTCTTACAATAGTTACAAACATCCTTTTCACTTCCATTAGAATCAGTTTTACGTGAAAAATGATCCCACTCACGAGATCTTTTTTTCCTTCCTTTCTTTACTTTAGACTCAACAATTTCACTTTGACCTATTGCATTTGAATTAGAAGCTCCACTTTCACCAATAACCTTATCAATTATGATATTTTCAGCCATGATACTTTCACCAAAAACTGTGAAAAGATATAAAAATAATTGTTTATTGAACTATTTTTATAAGAGGTCGATGAAGTAATGAATTGTTGAAGCCTTGAAGGAACTAAACAAAGACTAAGTAGTTTTATTAAAGAAAAAACTACAAAGTACAAACAGTAGGCTAAGTAGAATCAGATTTTACACACATGACAATAGACACATCACACAAAGCAGCAACCAGAAGACAACAAAGTACAAACAAATGAGCCAAAGTGCCAAGCTGTGGATTTCTACAACATTGAAAAACTTCCAAAAATTCTTGAGACCACACTAAAATTTTCGACAAGTTGTATCAGCAACCATCAAAATTTTCCCATGGACGAGCACCAAATATACATATATCATAAAGTTTCTCTAAAATATTTAAGCCTCAAAATATATTATCTCTAGAGCTAATGAATATAAAAGAAGTTAAAGCGTATGAATTCACTTACTATACACCTAAGTACTAGACAAATGATACTAATATTGACAGCATCCCAAGTAAATCTATGGTGACTGTAGTACAAACAGGTGGTTCACGAACCAAGAGATCCTATATGAGCTTCTAATTTTTCTGTTGGATTTAAGCAAATGTGATTGTTTCTTTGTATTTTACTCAGAGGTGGATGTAGCATATAGACACCAGATTCATCTGAACCTAGTTCTTTCAAAACCCGAGCATAAATTTATATGTAGAAATTCACAAAAATTGCAACAAATAGTAGCTATGAACTCATAACTTTAAACATATGAACCCGTTAAAACTTAAATATTGGATTCGCCTCTAATTTTACTTCCATTCCAGGTATTTGATCTTAGACATTAAATTTGAAACCATTATTCACATACTTTGGACCGGTAGCTGATCTTAAAGCAAGAACTACAAAGTACAAATAGTAGGCTAAGTAGAATCAGATTTTACAAACATGACAATAGACACATCACACAAAGCAACAATTAAGTGAATTTAAAATCTTGAAATTAAGTGAATTAAAAAATTTGAGACTCGTTTGTGAGGCGTGAGAAGTGAGCGACTAAGAACCTGAGACTAGAGAGCCGAGTAGTTCTATGCAGACTGCAGTAGTCGTGAGAACTGAGAACTGAGAAGAGTAAGACTCGAAGTCTCGAGCAGTCGAGCTTCTAACTTCTGAAATTTGAGCTTGTTCACCTATTAGGCAACTAACAAATGAAATTTAAAGGAGGAAATTTTAGCACCAATGCAGAACAGGCTGCTACAAATGAACTACACCATCACGAAAATCATCCATTAGACCAGAATATAGTACACAAATGCACTGAATTCATATCTCAATCCGACTAGACAACAAACTAGTATAGCATAGAGAAGAGACATTATCATAAGATACACTAAAAGTACACATCAATATGCCCTTCTTTAGAGTAACTGAAGCTCGACTAACAAGCCAATATTATGTTCCTTCGTTTGAATCATGAAAGTAGGCATACATGATGATAAATGGAACGAATAAAAGAATTACAGGCTTGAGGTGTAATCGTTAGTCGTTACCTTGCGTCCTCGCCTGAGTGACTGGAGTAGTCGTCGCCTCGCCAGACGCCTGAGTGACTGGAGTTGGTTAGTCGTCGCCTCGCCTGATTTTGAAATTTGGAGAAACTTTGGAATTTGGAGAAACTAGTCGAGAGGAGCGGCGAGAATGAAAAGTTTTCTAACTAAGTCCTAAAAATTAAAAACCCTAAGTCCCTAACTGAGAATTGTGAAATTAGAAAATTTAGGAATAAAAAATAGCGGGTCTTATCGGGGTATCGGGTACCCCGAGATTCTGCCTTCCCAACCCAACCCCCGAACCGATTACCCAATAAAATAAATTACTGAACCGAGCCCCAAACCAATTACCCAATATCCTGACCCGTTAGCCCAATAAACCGAAAATCAGTTCGGGTTAATGGTCTGACCCGATTTTTTCACAAGCCTAATCCAGAGCTTCCAAGTGGTGAATCACCTGTACGAAACCCTACATAGTCTTTGGTGGCTCGTATGGTCTGTTTAGGGGTCATACAAGTCACCCATCAGCTTTTATGTATAAGGTCAACTTCAAATAACCATATCTCTTAGAACATAATGATTTTGGTGGCCCATGACCTTTAAAATTAAAGGTCTTTGAATCTTATTTCCAACACAGCCAATTTTGCCCATTTTGAGTTCAAAGTAAAATGTTATGCCCATTTTAGTAAGGTCCTGTCATACAGGCGAAGGTTCACCGATAGCTATATGGCCCATGAAGTGTTTCACGGACTGTGGACCAATACACAGTCTGTGAAGACTTCCTTGAAGGGCACTCTGATAGTTTCTTAAGCTAGGGTCGTTTTGGTCTTTCTCCTATGCATTTTTTACATAAACGACGCCATTTTAACCCCTATTCTAAACTTAAACCACGATAGTTTACACTTAGCTAAGGAATTAGAAAGTGTTAATTAGTTCTTTTACATTCATTAACACTTCAAGTCATTAGAGAAACGTTCCAAGAGGAGAAAAGCTAAGGTTTCAAATATTCTTTGAATTTTGTCGATTTAGCCAAAAACTTCATTCTCTATCATAGTGTTGGACTAGTTCATCTTCACGCCCTACATCTACTTCCACATCAGTAAGTAGTAATCTAGGATTCTATCCTTATATTTGAGTATTCTTGAGATGATTGATATTGACTTCTGAGTCCTTCAGTTGTTGATTATTGAATTTCTATTTCTAATAATTGAATTGTCATATATTGTCTGTTGCGATTATTGAGTTGATTGTTCATGTCTATTTTTCAGCATGAACCATATTCTTGAGTATTCATTGAATTTTTATTGAGAATCTTTTAAGCAAAACATAATTATTTAAACTGAGTTTTGAAGAAGTAAAGAGGAGTTTGAGAAAGAGTATAATGGAAAGTATTTCCCAAATTTTCATTTTTACATGAAGAAAGAGTATTATTTTAAGAAAAGTAAAAGAGTTTTCAGAAAGATTGAGTACACAACAGTTAGCTCTTAAAGAGGCCTTTTTGAGTATTTATCTCAACCCAGAGAAAGTATGTTTACTTTGAGTCATGTAGGACTCATGTGTTTACTTGTTCAACTTTATACAAGTTTTAGTGTCTACTTGTGTATATCCAAAGTTAGAGGACATAAACGTAAAATGAAGTCAAGTTAAAGAGAAGATTTATGTATTATGCCTAATTTAGATCACAAATTTCAAAAATCTTTCTTTTTAAACTCTGTATCAAATCAAACTAAGTCATATAAATTGAGACAAGAGGAGTATAACATTAGAAATCAAAATTACTTGTTCAAAGAGGAATTGAACACCACAATAAAGCAAAACCTAACTCATTAATGGAAGTTATATTAATTACTTGATTTATGTTTTATTATTATACTTTAAATAATTTTTATTAGTATAATATTACTATATCATTTATTTATTAATTATTATTTTTAAATATCAACACAACTTACAAAAATTCATGCATGTGATATTGTTGGTACCACCACTATTGAATTTACAACTCTGCTTACTTTGTAAGCAACACATACGCAGAAAGTGTCTCCAATCACATAAATATAATATTCCGAGACAGCAAAAGTTTGCAACGTAAAGTTTGGTGCAACAATATACTTCCTCCTCCGTCCACTTTTATTTATCATGTTGCGTTTTTCAAAAATTAATTTGATTAACTTTTAAAATTAAATTATATTACATTAGTTCGATATTTTAAATTATAAAATTTATATATTCAAAAACTATACGAAAAGTACTATAAATTGCAATTTTTCTCATATCAATATGATGAAAAAATACATCGTAAAATGTTAGTCAAAGTTTTTATAGGTTGACTCTAAAAAGGAATCCTATGACAATTAAAAGTGGACGGAGTAGTATTTTTCATTTTAATTGGTGTGACATATTTCTTTAATTAATATTGATACATTCTTTTATTTGATAGTCTCATCCAAAAGTTTGTACTTTTTTTTAATAATAGTGTTAGAAACATTACAAAGTCATTCAATTGCTTTGATTTAAATTATCCGAAAAACATAATGCTTGATATATATGAACAAAATATGATATTTCATAAATTTTGTATTCAATTAAACTATATCTTATAAAATTGACACGACGAAAACATATAAAATTAGTAAAACCTCAATAATGCATCATATTGAACAGTAGCATCGCCAGTTTTGAAATCCCATGAATGAGTACTAGCTTCAACATATCCTCTAGCAAATTGGAAAACCCCATTCCCTCCAATTACCGCCATCTCTCTCACCTTCTTGAACACCGGATTCCGACCAAGTATAGTAAAAGTACTTCCATTATAAAATTGTGGACAATGACACTTTATTCATTGTACACCATCAAGTTAGCAGTATGGGACAAATATACCCCTCAATTTTATGATTTACACCACATAAAGTGGTGTATGTATTATATATATATAATATATTCCCTTTTCGTTTAATAAATGGTGAATATCTTCGTCGTTTAACAAATGATATATTTACTCTTTTTATTGACAAACAGAATTGAATATCTTAAATCTAATTTTAAAATTCTAATAATGTCACGTGGCTTAAAAAATCTTCCCTCATCGTTAACTTTTGCTAAAAAAAGTATAGTCGGATGAACGGAGAAAGTATAGTGGACAAGTAAAAATACATAGACTCCCGATCTGATAACAATTTTATTGTTAGTCCCGCTATTAAAAAAAATTAGCATTGTTAATTTGTTATGCATGTTGAGAGTTTATTTAATTTAATTTTTTTAGTATTATTAAAAAAAAGTATTTATTGTCATGTAAATACTATAAATCTTATAATCATATAAATATTATGGCATATTCTTAAATCAAATTTTGTTTTTTGTTAAATGCTAATCAAATTTTATAATATAATTTTAAATAGAAAAAGTAAGACTTTTGAGTCGCCAATAAGAATTGTTAGTAGAATATAAAGTAATTTTTGTATTCTTTGCAACAGGTTTCGGGTTGGATTCTCCCTCGGTATGGAGCTGTTTTTTAGAAAGGTTTTTTATCTTTAAAGTGAAATTTCTTGATACAAATTTAAATTTAATCAAACTTTAAAGCAGATATCGAATATCGAGTGATAATCGAAATGAAGAAAAAGACTTGTCATCAATGACCTTCATACTTGCTTCATACTCACAATGTTTCAAACTTGTTATTCAAATTCAAGAAAAGCATGCCCACATCAATGAAAGTTTGGTTGGTTTACCAATTCCACGTACAAAAAGGTATGATATATTTAGTCATCCATTCTTTATGGCATCTTAACCTAATCATTTTAGCATGTCCTTGAGTTAAAAGTTAAGCATGTTAAAGAGTCGGTTGAATTTGTTACAATACATTAATTTTATTTATTTATTTTACACACCTCATCAAGACTTTAATGTGAATTTCTTTTACATAAATACAAATTTAATCCGATTTCTAATATAAAACATCGAGCGGAGGATAAAAAAATATTAGTTAATGCGTTTCTACTTACATGTCATTATTTTAAATTTTATGTTCCTTGAAAAATTAGGTAGGTTTATCATTATATCTTTATTTAGTGTTCTATTAAAGTCAAGTTTTCAATAAATGAATATGAATTAATTTATTTTGATTAACTAATTTGACCAATAAACATGAATAAATTATTTAGTTTTCTATGTTGGTTAAATTTATATTTTCAAGATTAATAACTCTCAACGGTAAAATGAAAAATATAATGTCATTTTTTTGTGAAATGACAAATATTCCCTCTGTCCAACAATATTTGTCTACTATTAAATTTACAGACTTCTTAAGAAACTATAAATAGAAAGTAAATTTACTATGTAACCCTTTGAATATAAGAAATATAATATCTTAAAAAATATAATAAAAAATTACTATAATTAATGATAAGTGTAAATTAGGAAAGATAACATACTCCCTCTGTCCAACAATACTTGTCCACTATACTAAAAATAGATGTCCAACAATACTTGTCCATTTTATGAAATCCATGGGTAATTTTACACTTAATTCCTCATTTACCCTTATCATTAATTATAGTCATTTTACTATTATATTTTTCAAAATCTTATATTTATTATATTCAAAGGGTGATATAGTAAGATTACCCTTCTATTTATAATTTTTTAAAAGATGTATCAAGTCAATAGTAGACAACTATTATTGAACAGAGAATAGTAAAACAAAGTAACGTGCACAAAAAGTTGGAAGATATTGTTGACATTTAAGTGTAAACACATAGATTCTAGAAATAAGAATTTTTTTGAATTCCAACCATTTAAATTCCTCCCTTGACTATTTGTTTTCATTTTAGGTTGAATTTTCCTCCTCTCTTTTCGTTAACTTTTACTTAGTTTAGTAAACTAAAAATAAATTTTTATCTTTATTTTATTTTTTTGTATTTTATTTATTCTTATTATTAAGTATGAATTATTTTCAATTCATTTTTCAACCTGTTGAATTTATACTAAATGACTTCTAGCAGTAAAATTATTATTTTAGTTTTTAAAAAATGATATGCCGAATCAAATTACATATACAAATAAATATGAACGGAAATGATTAAAGAATGTTTTTAATTACTACACCGCTCATTCTTAATTCTTAATGACATACAATATATATATATATATATATATATATATATATTAGCCCTCATACTCTTAGGGGGGGTTTGGTGTGAAGATAACACCAAATATTTTTGGGAGTAAATTATAGTGCAACTTAATTTATTGTTTGATTGGTAAGCCATTGATAGCTTATCTCGGGATTAATAATAGTATCGGGATAAGTTATTCCTCTACTTGAGTAATATAGTAATCTCGAGATAAAATAGGTAAATGACAAATATATTTCCTTAACCCTTTTTATCATCACTTTTTACATTCATATAAGGTGTTTTTGTAAACAAATAATTTGTTCTTAAAATTTATGCAAGGCATATTATTTTGAATGCAACAAATCAAACACTCATAAAAAATTAATCTCAACATAATTTATTTCATTATAACTAATTTCAGCAAAATATATCTCGTCTTACTTATTCTATCATAGTATTCAAATCAAACGACTCCTTAAAATTGTGCTCAAGTCTATTATAAAATGGTAATTTCTTCTAGCGCCACCTATTTTGATAGTAATAGAACAAATTATCAAAAATCTTGCAACATAGTCAAAGAAGAAAATAAATAGTTATAGTTGATAGACTCACAAGTCAAGCAGACTTTGGAATGATCATATGACAATGAGATCTGATTTTTATCTTGATCCGCCCATAGTGTAAATGGATTTTTACATAATGATCAATACTTATAATTTAAACCTATTCTAAAAAGTTAGTTTTTTATTAACATATATATATTTACTTAATTGAAAAAAATTATAATATTAGATTTTTAACTTACAAAATGTCAGATGACTTTATAAAATTATTTCACCCCTTTTTTACTCCTAGAAACCCGACACAAATGAAAAAAAACAATTCAATTCCTCTTATACTCAGTCACAAAATGGGGTTGGAGATCGAATCTGAATACATGAAGTATTGAATTTTTTAGTTGGTCTGGTTTGGATGGGTAAAAAAATTAGATGAGGTAATATTTTTTTTAGCCAAATGACATTATTAGAATTTAAAATTTAGATTTAAGATATTAAATTCAGTTTGTCAACGAAAAGAGTAAATATATTATTTGTTAAACGACGAAAATATATATTCATCATTTATTAGACGAAAAGGGCATATATAATATGTACACCACTTTATGTGGTGTAAAACATAAAATTGAGGGGTATATTTTTTATATTATACTAACTTGATGGTGTAAAATAAATAATGGAATGTCTTATTCCTGCTTGAGCTTTTCAATCAATCAATTCCCTATTTCAGGGACATCTATGTTAGGTAGGCCACGAAGGGTCATTGTCCAAAATTTTATAATTTTCCAAGTGGGGGTAGTTAAAATATGGAAAATTTTGGCCTTTTAACTTGTAAAAACAAGTATCCACACACCATATCATTCCATTCTCCACCAAGTGACTCAAAGAATTTACTTCCATTCCATGGCCAAACTAATACTCCAAATCTTCACCATTTCCATCTTCCTTTCTCTGGTGGCCTTTCCGGCCACCGGAGAAGAAGATACTTATATTTTTGGAAAATCTATAAACAAAAAACCCACAAGGTTAAAAAAGGAAAAATTCAGTCATTTTCGATTTTATTGGCATGATATTCTAAGTGGTTCAAAACCAACATCAATGATGATTATTCCACCATCTAAAAACACAACAACAGGTTTTGGGCAAATGAATATGATAGATAATGCCTTAACCTTAGGACCAGAATTAAGTTCCAAGATTGTTGGAAGGGCGCAAGGGTTTTATGGTGCTGCTTCACTTAATGATGTTGGTTTAATGATGGTTATGAATTTTGCTTTTATTGAAGGGAAATATAATGGAAGTACTTTTACTATACTTGGTCGGAATCCGGTGTTCGAGAAGGTGAGAGAGATGGCGGTGATCGGAGGGAGTGGGCTTTTCCGATTTGCTAGAGGATATGTTGAAGCTAGTACTCATTCATGGGATTTCAAAACTGGAGATGCTACTGTTCAGTATGATGCTTATGTCTTGCATTATTGAGGTTTTACTAATTTTATATATTTTCATCGTGTCAATTTATGAGATGTAGTCTACACGAATTTTAAGAATTGTATAAGAATATATTTTGTATTATTGTTCCAAAATTATTCATAAAAAGGGTAGACATTTGTTGACTTTTTACTAATTAAATATGTACTATTTTCGTTCCTTTTTAAGTTTTTATTAATATTTGATCTTATTCTTTTCTTGAAAAAAAAAACCCCGATACTTGTATATATTCAAAGAGAACACAAAGTATGGCTTACTTATTTTATTTAAGTGTATCATATCAACTTAATTTCGATACTTTTAAGTCAAAAGAATTTTAAACACTTTTACAGTGTTTAAAAAAACTAAAAAAAATATTATAATTATTTATTTTTAAGTTAAAATAATAAAAATAAATTAAAAGTGATAACATAAGAATCGTAACTTATAGTTTATGCTTATAAGTAATCATAGGTTATAAAAGTATGTCCAAACAAACTCTATATACATTTTCTAAAATGGCTCCACCATGCTAAAGTATAGACTATACAGTATTGGTATATCCTGGAAAAGACCGAGGATCCATTCGGGTGTCATCATCAATTATTTTATTTTTTATATTACTCCCGTTGTTCCTAGTTAGTTGTCTATTTTTGAATTGATACACTATTAAAAAAAATATTTATTTATATAGTGAGTTTATCATTTTACCCTTATTAATTATGAAGTGCATAAATTTAAAAACTTAAGATTTTCAAAAAGTTGTACATTTTTCAAAGTAATTAATTGAGGTTATAATATGTGAAAAGAAATTATCCTTTCTTGATTTGTTAAAATGAACAAGTAATTAGGGACAATAAAAAAAACAAGTAATTAGAGATAGAGGGAGTAATATATAACTACAAATAATATAAATGACATTTGCTTGGATAAATGAGTTTAGTTGGCCCATTGGTTTGGCTCCTTGCAAGGGTTGTTATCTGCTCAATTTATATAATTCACTTTATTTTAATCAGTTTTAAAAATATTTAGTAACAATTTAATTTAAAATGGTCATTTTATCATTAATAAAATAATATATAGTCACACAAATATCTACGATTTATTTTTAAACTACAGATTTTCAAAAAAATTCTTTCTTTCTTAAATATCGTATCAAGTCAAACCAAGTCATACAAATTAAAACAAATAAAATATAATATTAAAATTAAATTACTTATCCAAAAAAGAATTGAACACAATAATACAGCTAAACCTAACTCGTTGATGAAAGTTATATTGATTTACTTAATTTATGTTTTATTATTATACTTTAAATAATTTTTATTTAACACAAAGCACACGCGGAAGTCTCTCCAAAGACAGCAAACACTTTGAAACGTAAAGTTTGGTCCAAGAAAATATAGTCCACTAATTAAAAAAAAACAGCATCGTTATGTTGAAATATACTTAATTTAAACTTTTTAATTTTATTTTTATTAAGAAGTTTTATTGTCACACAAATAATATTAAACTTAGGGTGTGTTTGGTATGAAGGAAAATGTTTTCCTAGAAAATGTTTTCTTGGAAAACAAGTTGATTTTTGACTTATTTTCTCATGTTTGGTTGGTGAGTAGAAAATATTTTCCGAAAAAGATTTTTAGTGTTTGATTTATGAATGAAAAATGTTTTTGAAAAATTTCTTTTATTTTTATTAGAGTAAAAAATAATTGTTGAAATTGAAAATATTTTTTAAAAACAAACTTAAATTTATTTATTTTTTTGGGGGGGGGG
>NW_006238983.1:1814469-1836922 GCF_000226075.1 Solanum tuberosum | reverse complement strand
GTGAAAGGGGTGGGGGTAGGGGTGAGGGTGGGGTAAAAATATTGAACTTAAAAACAAACTTTAATTTTTTTTTTTTTTGGGGGGTGGTTGGGGGGGCTGGTTTGAGGGTAGGGACCAAATAAATTGATTTTTTCAACAATTTTTTTTTTTAATTGAAAAGTTGGAAGAGAGTTTTGGAAAATATTTTCCTTAAGTTTTGAAGGGAAGTCATTTTCCTTAAATTTTAAGGAAAATGAGTTGATTTGGAAAATATTTTCCAAAACATTTAACCCAACCAAACATGAGAAAAATTGAAAAATCATTTTTCCGAAAAATGTTTTCCTTCATACCAAACACATCCTTAAAGAGTATAAATTTTACAAGCTTTATAATCGTACAAATATCATGATAGGAGTATTAATTTTATTTTCAATTTTTTTATAATATAAATTTAAATAGGAGTAAGACTTTTGAGTTAATTTCAAGAAAAGCATGGCCACATCAATGAAAGTTTGGATCGTTTACCAGTTCTACGTATAAAAAGGTATGATATATTCTCTCTATCTCTATTTATTTATCCATTTTTAATTTGATATATCTATTAAGAAAATAATAATTGATATAATGAATTTATCATTTCATCTCTATTAATTGATAAAATTTCAAAAACAAAAGGAGTATTTATTAGTACTCATCCACTTTTTATTGCATGCTAACCTAATCATTTTACCTTGTCGCTTAAGTTAAAAGTATGTTTAAGGAGTCGGTGGAATTTATTGCATACATAAAATTTTAAATTATTTTATACTCCTCCGTCCACTATATTATAAATAGTTGCCCAACAATAGTTGTCCAGTTTGGAAAATCAAGAGATAATTTATCTATTTGTGTGTATGTTACCCTTAGTATTAAATACTATTCAATATCTAATACATTTCTCAAAGCATTAAATTTAATATATTCAAATGGATAATATAGTAATATTACTGATTTTATTTGTTGTTTCTTAAGGTATATATCAAGTCAATTATGTACAACTATTATTGGACAGAGGGAATACTAATCATCAAGACGTTAATTATCTCTTTGTGTGTATGTTACCCTTAGTATTAAATACTATTCAATATCTAATACATTTCTCAAAGCATTAAATTTAATATATTCAAATGGGTAATATAGTAATATTACTGATTTTATCTGTTGTTTCTTAAGGTATATATCAAGTCAATTATGTACAACTATTATTGGACAGAGGGAATACTAATCATCAAGACGTTAATTATCTCTTTGTGTGTATGTTACCCTTAGTATTAAATACTATTCAATATCTAATACATTTCTCAAAGCATTAAATTTAATATATTCAAATGGATAATATAGTAATATTACTGATTTTATTTGTTGTTTCTTAAGGTATATATCAAGTCAATTATGTACAACTATTATTGGACAGAGGGAATACTAATCATCAAGACGTTAACGTGAGATTGCAAATAAAAAGTCGCTTTCAAGTGGAACACTTTTGAGCCGACCAAGTTCTCTTTAGAAAAGACCCTGCCTAGAAATCAATTCCCCAACCCCAGCCATAACACCTCCCTCGGCGTGTACCCGGGAGCCACTTGAATCACCGAACTATCATAGAGTAATGGAGGAAGACCCTCGTCAAACAATCCTTCAAGGAAATCTTATTGGACAAGAATAAGGACCTGAATGAAACTTACACGGACCTAGTTACAGGAGTCAACAAGCTAGAGGAAACTGATCCAGAGGACTCAATCACTCCATCAAAGGAGGACAAAGCAAGAATATACCTCCCGTGGAAACACTCAGTTATCATCAAATTGGTGGGAAAAGAGTGTCCCACCAGTACCTCAAGAGGAAACTAACTGAATTGTGAAAACCTACCGAAGGATTGATCGCAATTGATCTTGGATGGAATTTTTTCATAGCTAAGTTCAATCTGCAAGAAAACATGCAGAAAGCTCTACAAGAAGGCCCTTGGTTCATAATGGGAAACTTTCCTTCGGTAAAGAAATGGGAGCCAAACTTCGTCCCACGAGAGTCCACCATTTCTCCCAGTACCATCTAAATCAGACTACCTCAACTACCAACTGAATTCGCTACGACAGATTCATACTAGAAAAGATCGGTAGGAAATTAGGAGCACTCCTAAAAATAGACACTTGCACATCCGCCACACTGAGAGGAAGATATGCAAGAATATGCATTCAGGTCCCAATATGAGTGCCAATCAAGAAAACAGTCAAAGATCGGCAGCCACCTACAAGAGATCTTATACGAAGGGGAAGGAACATTATGTACTGAGTGTGGGCGAATAGGTCATACAAAAAACAAATGTGCCTTCACACCAACACCAAATAAAACTAAAACCACAATAAGCCACCCACTGGGCAATATCTGAATAAGAGCAATGAAGGGTCGTCGCCTTCCAAAAGAAGGGAACCAAACCCAACAAGCAGAACAACCAACAAGAAAGTAAGGAACCTCCCCACACACAAGTAAAATTATTCGATGCCAAATCAGGTAAAATCTGTGAACCCTCCACTCTTAACTCGAATCATTCTATTTCCTCTTTTAAGTATTCCACTAATGAATCCTCTAAAAGTAAATGAAAACAATGGATTGAGTTAGAAAATAATAAAAACAAAGTAACCACAGGGAAGGGCACAACCACCTTGAACTCAAGAGAAGGAAAAAGCATTTATGAGAAAGATCCCCACACCTACCTGAAAGGAAATACGTTTTCTAAAATTCAGCAAGCAAACCCCTCTCTCCAGATCAACTCCTAAGGACCCCACCAGTAGAATTACTATGCTACGACTCCCAATACTACTTGCAACTCTGCGTCTCCCTCAAGGGGGAAGGCAAGCATCGCCACCCCTAGCAAGAAACCTCTCTCTATTATAAGAGTTAATCATCATAATCCCAGTCCAGATGTGACCATTGACATCGCATCAATTAACTACATGTCTATTGGAACCCTTTTTAGGAAACCACCAGACAAAGGGAAAGCTATTTCTCACAACAAAAATGGCAAACACAAATTGGAACGCCCCACCTGTGGCTGAAACTCTTTTCTTCACCACAACACCACCACCCGAGAACCATGTCCCAGAATCGTAGCTGAAGCTAACACTCCAGAACCAGTCGCTAGCCCTGAACATGAATGTACGGACACAACCTATATTCGTGATAATCAAGGACCCGTGATTCTTGGCTCATGTAGTGAAAAAATGGATGACATTGGCCACCTGAACTTTTGGACAACAACTATGGATTCAAACGATACTGCAAGTTTATCTATATGGGGACCTCACGCAGCTCAACAACAGCGAACTGAGCAACCTACTCAACCAGGTCCACTAACAAATACACTTTTTTCCAGGCTTGCTGGCGGGCCCAATCGTTATGAACCCTCAGTTCAAAATGACAACATTAGGGGGAAATAATCACGAGGGAAAAACTCCTCAATGTATTGGAAGAACAAAAAATAGAAGTGTACCAATTGGGAAAAAGGCTGCAGTAAGAGTTCAACGAGCACTTCAATACAACTATTTTGGTGACATGCCCATTGACAGCGAGGGCACTAGCTCTGAATCTGAGGAACTAAACCAAAAAGCTCCCACTGGTAGTGGCTTTGAACCATTTCGACATTACTCAAGTTCCAACCCAGATGTAGAAAGGGAAGAGAACACCGACAAACCCTCCACTGACAGCCTCACAATGAACTTCATCATTTGGAACACAAGGGAAACGAATAACGCTTGCTTCAGGAGACACTGCAATGCCTTTGTCAGCATTCATAAACCTGCAATGATGGCGTTATTGGAGACAAAAATGACAAACCACACTAAGATCACACAGGACTTGGGTTTCGACTCACAGACCCAATCTTCGGCGAAAGGGCTCTCAGGTGGAATAGTTATCATGTGGAAGGAAGATAACATCAAGCTAGACAACTTCTTGGTGAATTCTCAAGGAATCCACGCCATGGTCAAGGCAAACACTAATCCCTACTCTTGGCTCTTTTCCGCTCTTTACACCAGTATTTACTATAGGAGGTGAACCACCCTTTGGGAAAACCTCCTTAGAATCTCATGTAATTACCAATGGGCTGTCTAATTAGGCATGACTTTAATGAGGTTCTTCAGGCTAAAGATAAGTTTGGAGGAAGAGGAATTAATAATAATAGGGCCATCAATCTTTGGAACTGCTTAAAACAGTATAAGATGGTTGACCTAGGCTTTAAGGGTAGCAAGTACACATGGTCTAAGAAAATATACAAAAATAGGAAAAACCTTACCCTTGAAAGGCTTGACAGAGTTCTCGTTAATGATTCTTGGATCCTCAAATAGCTGAACTCTAGTGTCTCCCCCCTTCCCCATACTCGTTCAGACCACTGCCCTCTTCTGATCTATATAGGTAACCTAAGGCCCAATTTGTCTGACAAGGCCTTTAGAATTATTGAGCCCATGTGGTGTAGGCATCCTAATTTCAAAAAAACATCATTGACAGTGTTGTCACCCCTTCCAACCATATGATTGACTCCATTGACCTATTCCAATCTAAGGACAGCGAATGGAATAAGCACCCTTTTGGGAATATCTTCTATAGGATGAAGAAGACACTAGCAAGAATAGGGGGTATCAAAAATTTAATTACCCCATAGCTCCTTTCTCAATAATTTGGAGAAAATCCTTTAAATTGAGTATGATACTATGCTCAAATTTGAGGAGGACTTCTGGAGAATTAAGTCTAGAATCAATTGGCTATTTGAAGGTGACTCAAATTCCCAATTCTTCTACGCTTCTACCATTAAGAGAAGACACAGGAATCGAATCCAGGCCCTAAAAGATGAGTCTGGCAACTGGCATTCAACCCCCCCCCCACCCCCTCCCCCTCGTGTCCGAAACCTTATCACCACTTTCTACTCCAACCTCTACAAAATTGAGCACTTCTGATCCAAAGATCCAAATGTGCCCACGAGGTTGATGCTCAACCCACCCCAAATAATGGCACTGACCCCTTTGAATCCCCTATTAGGGACATTGAAATCACTCAAGCTATTAAATCTTTCAAGTAGTTGAAAGCTCCAGGACCTGATGGTATTCACCCCATCATTTTCCAAAAATACTGGGACATCATTGGGAAAAAGCACCACTTCTTGTAAGGAGACTTTCATCCTAGGGAAAATGGATCCCAACATTAATAGAACCCTACTTTGCCCGATCCCTAATAGCCAGAATGCTAACATGGTCAAGAACTTCATACCTATAGGGCTTTGCAACACTGGCTACAAGATGGTAACCAAGATTGTTTCCAATAGATTGAAAACCAAGCTTCCCTCGATCATTGGGCACAACCAAAGTAGCTTCCTGGCTAGGAGAAGGGCTTCTGATAATGCCATAATTATGCAAGAAAACATCTCCCACTTCAGGAAGATGAAAGGTGTGAATCCCAACATGATTTTAAAAATTGACCTCGAGAAAGTCTTTGACAGGCTTGAATGGTCCTTTGATGAGTCCAGGATTTAGACTCATTTAAGGCTTTATTTGTATAGATTTAGTGTCCTCAAATGCTTAATTTGTGCCAATAAATCATGTAAAATCCTTGATTTTCAGATATGTGGATTGAGGAGTAAAGCTAGGACAGAAATGGACAACAAGGACAAACAAGATGAAAAAGAGAAGAAGAAAAACAAGCTTGATAATCGCCGAGATCACTCGGTGAATCGCCAAGTTACTCCTCCATTGCCTAAATATACAGAACTCTGAGACTGCATTAGAAGTAACTTTGGCGAGCCACAGTTCCATTCGACGTGCCATTGATCACATCGACGATGGACAACCATTGTCCCTAAAAAGCCACACATCAGACTTGTATAAATTGATTTTTGCAAGAGAGAGAAAGCATTTAGAAATTGCAAGGAACAAAATATAGAGAGCAAAAACACTGCTATTGTTGATTTCGAGTGATTTTAGCAAGGTTTTCATTTGGATTTCGAAATAGAGAAGATATTATTAAATTTTGACTTTCCAATTTCATTTACCCAGCTATGGAATACGTGGCACGTATTGAATTTCATCCTTTTACTATGATTGGCTAAAACCCTAATCTTGGGGGTTTGACTAAATGGGTGTTATCAATTAGTGAATTTTGGTGTTAATTTGAAGTGGGTCTGAGTTATTACTGTGGTTTAACTTCATTATTACATGTTTAGTGCAATATAGTTCAGAGTTTTGTTCTTGCTCGAGAGAGAAGTATAAAGCTAACGTAGTAATTTGGCATTCTTAGTAGTGGGTCATGATGGTTTCAACTTGAGAAAGTGGAGCTTGATATTGAGCCATTGTATCTAGCTCAAAAGTGTAGATTTGATGAGAAAGTGGGTTGGTCATCTTATGGATAGTGTTGAGGTTCGAGAGAACTCAGTGGAAATAAGGTAATTGTTCGAGAGATAATTGCTTTACTTATAGTCCAATCTACCCACGATGAGTTAACATTGTTGGTAATGATGTACACCCGTTAAGTTCAATTCAGAAGTTGGTTAGTCAATCCCCCAAGTGTTATCTCACTATTTGATTGTTCTTTGTTGATTGTTAAAGTGGGTTGGTGACGACATCCTAGAGTTTGACTTCTAGACTCATAAGTGTTATGTTTGTTCAACTGCAAAGGTCACCGTCATACTTTCATATTTGAATTCAAAAGAAAGCTACTCTCTCTGGGATCGACCCCAACTCATTTAGTTGGGTTTATACTGATTTACGATCGTTGACACTTAGAACTGGATGAAGTGTCCTTGAAATGTTAATCAAAATGGTGCCGATGTTGGTGAGTAGCATTATTTAGAGTTCCTTTATCAAAGTTACAACTGTGAGTTTGTCGGTTGTAATTGAATCGATTTAGACTGCATTGTGTTAGTGTTGATGGGGCTGAATATAAGTAAGAATGAGTGAGGAAGAGGTGAATGGTAGCCTAGCAGGCCACCGAGATGGTAACGATGATATTAATAGTGCATACAACCCAACCTAATCGGGTTAAATGGGTGCAATTTGCCTACCATCAGCTGATGAGAATGAAATATTTGAGGTCACGAGCTCAACTCTTCATCTCCTCCAAATGAAGAGACTTTATGGTGGGCTGGCTCATAAAGATCCACATGATCATGTGAGGAATTTTATAGCTGTGTGCAAGCCATTTTCATTCAAGAATGTGTCACAAGAATCAATCCGGCTTAGATTATTTCCACTGTATTTAACAGGGGAGGCTAGCATGTGGTTGGCCGAGTTACCAAATAATTCTATCACGTCGTGGGATAAGCTTATCACGGCATTGAATGCAAGATTCTTCCCTCCTTCGAGGATGATGAAACTCAGGGATAACATTCAAGGTTTTAAGTGATTGGAGGGTGAACCCATCCATGAAACGTGGTTGAGGTTTAAGAAACTCCTACTTTAATGCATAACTCACGGGCTACCAAACGATTCGCTACTCCAATATTTTTACCGGAGTCTTGATTCGGTTAATAAAAGAGTGGCTGATCAATTGGTTCGAGGGAGAATAATGTTACAATCATTTGAGGTGGCTTCATATCTCCTTGATGACATAACGAAAATAAATCAAGTTTGGTACACTCAAGAAGATCAAGTTTCTCCTTTTTGCTTTAGAATGACCTAGGAACAACTTGATAAGGAAAGAGAAAGGGGTGAGAACATCAAGAAGATGTTGGCCCAAATGGAGCTATTACAAGAGCATGTGTTGGAGAATGTGTGAAATCCCAAGGGAAAAAGTGGAGTGTTTAGAGTTGAGGAGGGTTCTTCCTCAGGTTATTCAAAGACAGGGGAGAATCAAGGTTGGAATTCCAAGAGATACGAGGAGGGTTTCCACCCACACTATTTATAATGAGGTGGGAATCAAGGTTGGAACTCTCACAAAGAGGAAGAGCAAAGAAAATACTATCAAGAATGGGATGAGAAAAGTGATTATTGTAAAAGAGACGATGACCATGAAGAAGACCACACTCAATCGAGTGAGAACTCAAAATTGAAAGGGAGTGCAAGTAGTCCCCGGGTGAATGATTTGTTGTCACGCATCCTTGACAAAGTTGAAGGTTCAAATGATTTGTTAAAAGGGATGAAAGCTGAATTTTCATCATTGAACAATAAAGTGAACTCTCACATAGATGCAATCAAACTACTTGAAGGTCAGTTAAGTTTACTTTCAGCTCATTTGGAACCAAATATGACAAGGGAAAATAATGATAGGGGTCTAGTTGTGGTTACTTGTAGTGGAAAGGTAGCGGTAGACAATGTGACGAGCAATGACAAGGCTCAAGTGCATGAAGAAGACAAAGGTATGGAGGAAGAAGAAATACCCATCCATCAAACAATTGCCAAATAGCCACAAAAAGATGTGGAAAAGCACAATCCAATCCCAAAAGTTGTGCAACCTCTACCCAAAATATCTCCTCCATTTCCCCAACGCCTCAAGAAGAAGAATGAGGATGAGAAGTTCAAGTAGTTTTTATCGGTGTTCAAGACGTTATAGATTAATCTCCCTCTAGTGGAGGTGTTGTTGGAAATGCTGGGTTATGCCAAGTGTATGAATGAGTTAGTCACAAACAAAAGAGCTTGGACTTTAAAACAATCGAAGTTTCTCATAGTTGCAGTGCAATTATGACTAAGGAGTTGATCAAAAAGAAAGAAGATCTCGGAGCGTTCACCATCCCTTGCACCATCGGCATGCTCCAATTTGCCAAAGCCCTATGTGATTTAGGAGCGAGCATCAACCTAATGCCATATGCAATTTATAAACAACTTGGCTGGGTGAACCGAAATCCACAACAATGAGACTCTTGATGGCAGACCGATCAATTAAACATCCTGTGGTAATACTATATGACATCTTGGTAAAGGTTGAACGATTCATTTTCCCGGTTGATTTTGTCATTCTTGATTGCGAAATCGATGCTGAAATTCCCATCATTTTGGGAAGGCCATTTTTGGCAACCGGGAGAGCGTTGGAGGATGTTGAAAGCAGAGAACTGAAGTTCCGGGTGAATGACGATGAAGTGAACTTTAATGTTTGTAAGTCAATGAAACACCCAAGCGATATTCACGTGGTCTCTACTATTGATGTTATTGATGAGGCGATGGCTAGTGTGAGCCATTTGATGTGTATGAGTGAACCACTCGATGCCGTTCTTGCTAACTATGATGAGTTCGAAGTTCAAGGCTATGAAGCTGTAGTAGCTTCTCTTTCGAGAATGGGGGAATATTCAAAGACTCCATTGAAGCTGGAAATTGATCTAAAAAATCAAGAAAATCCTCATGCAAAGCCATCAACGGAAGAACTATTGAATCTCGAGTTGAAAGTACTCCCCTCCCATCTTCGGTATGCTTTCTTGGGGGCAAATAACACCTTACATGTGATCATTGCAGCTGATTTGCTTGAATGGCAAGTAAAATTGCTCCTTGAGGTGTTGAAAAGACATATCTAATCTATAGGTTAGACTATCGCTGACATAGTAGGCATCCCTCTCGACATTTGCACCCACAAAATTTAGCTTAATAGTGAATGTAAACCGAGTATTGAACATTAGCAAAGACTGAACCCACCGATGCAAGAGGTGGTAAAGAAGAAGATAATAAAGAGGTTAGATGCAGGTGTAATCTACCCTATTACGGATAGCAAATGGGTAAGTCTGGTACAATGTGTACCAAAAAAGGGAGGCATAGCAGTAGTCCCAAATAAAAAGGGGGAGCTTGTGTCTATGAGAGTGATGATTGGATGGCGAGTATGCATGGATTACCGAAAATTGAACTCGTGTACCGAAAAAGATCACTTTCCCATGCCTTTCATGGATCAAATGCTTGATCAGCTTTCAGAGAGAGGATGGTATTGCTTTTTGGATGGGTACTCCGGTTATAATCAAATCTCCATTGCTCCGGAAGACCAAGAGAAAAATACCTTCACCTGCCCATATGTAACTTTTTCCTTTAAACGGATGTCATTTGGGTTATGTAATGCTTCGACAATATTTCAACGTTGCATGATATCTTTTTTTGCTGATATGGTGGAGGATTCAATGGAACTCTTCATGGATGACTTCTCGGTTGTGGGTGACACTTTTGAAGCATGTTTAGCACACTTGGGACAAGTTCTCCAAAGATGTGTGGAGACAAATTTGGTCCTAAATTGGGAAAAATGCCACTTCATCGTTAGGGAAGGTATAGTTCTTGGTCACAAAGTGTCCCAAAAAGGGCTAGAGGTTGATAAAGCAAAGATTGAAGTGATTGAGAGGTTATCACCACCAATTTCGGTTAAGGGTATTCGTAGTTTCTTGGGGCATGCTGGCTTTTACCGGAGGTTCATCAAAGACTTCTCAAAAATTGCACACCCTATATGCAAACCCTTGGAGAAGGAAGTGAAATTCCACTTTGATGACGCATGCATGGTGGCCTTCAAGTGTTTGAAAGAAAAATTGATCTCCACTCTGATTATCATTAGTCCCGACTGGTCAGAACCCTTAGAAGTAATATGTGATACAAGTGGCACGACATTAGGTGTCATGTTAGGGCAACAACACAAAAAACTATTTCACCCGATTTACTACGCAAGTAAAACTATAAACAGTGCTCAGCGTAACTACACAGTTATAGAACAAGAATTACTTGCAGTAGTATATGCATTTGAGAAATTTCGGGCATACTTGCTAGACACTAAAGTGGTTGTTCACACTAATCATGCTGCACTACGTTATCTGATGGCAAAGAAGGATGCCAAGCCAAGATTGATAAGGTGGGTGCTATTGTTGCATGAATTTGACTTAGAAGTCAAAGATATGAGAGGTTGTGAAAATTAGGTGGCTGACCACTTATCAAGATTGGAAAGTATGGAAAATGACAAGCTAGAGGTAGACATAAATGATGCCTTTCCCGATGAACAGGTATTCACAATAACCATCCAACAATCACCTTGGTACGCTGATTTTGCTAATTAAACGGTGTGTGGATTAATGCCGGAAGAACTGAACTTCTACCAACAAAAGAGGTTCTTGTTCGATGTTAAAAAGTACTTTTGGGATGAATCATATTTATTCAGAGAGTATGCAGACCATATCATTAGGAGATGTGTTCCGGAGGAAGAAGCCATCGAAATTCTCCATGCTTGTCACGCTTCACCGGTTAGGGGTCATCATGGTGGTGTACGTACATCTGCTAAAGTTCTTCAAAGTGGTTACTACTAGCCGTCCCTCTACAAAGATGCTCATGAGTTTGTTAAGAAGTGCACTCAATGTCAGAAACAAGGTGGAGTGTCTAAAAGACACGAGTTCCCTCTCACGCCCATTTTAGACGTTGAGTTATTTGATGTTTGGGGAATAGATTTCATGGGCCCATTTGTGAGTTCATTTGGTAATAAGTACATTTTTGTGGCAGTAAATTATGTTTCTAAATGGGTGGAGGCCGTTGCACTACCGAACAATGAAGGGAGAAGTGTTGTTCAATTCCTAAAACGCTACATCTTTGCCAGATTTGGTACTCCTCGGGCTATTATTAGTGATGGGGGGATCCCATTTTTGCGACAAGTTTTTTGCATCCGCATTGAGCAAGTATGGAGTGAAACACAAACTAGCAATTCCGTATCATCCCCAAATGAGTGGCCAAGTTGAAGTGTCGAATCGGGAGATCAGAAGTATCTTGGCCAAGATAGTGAATGCAAATAGGACTGATTGGTGTCGAAATCTTGATGATGCTCTGTGGGAGTATCAGACCGCATACAAAACACCAATTGGTATGTCTCCACATCAGCTAGTCTTGTCATTTACCAGTTGAATTGGAACACAAAGCATTATGGGCATTGAAAGCTCTAAATCTGAACTGGGCAAAGACTTCAAAAAAGAAAGTAGATCAGCTAAATCAATTGGACGAATTCAGGTTCAAGGCGTATGAAAGTTCAGCTCTTTACAAGGAAAAGATGAAGACGTGACATGATTCTAGAATCATTAAGAGGGAGTTCAAAGTAGGAGATTGGGTGTTACTACATAATTCTCGACTCAGACTTTTTTCGGGAAAGCTCAAATCCAAATGGTCAGGTCCATTTAGAGTAACACGGGTGTTCACAAATGGTCCCATTGAAGTCGAAGGTAAAGAGGGACCTGCATTCAAAGTGAATGGGCAACGCCTGAAGTTAGGCGAATGCCAAGAGATTTCTCTGATTGAGGTGGTGTATCTGGAAGATGTTTGAGAGCATTTCCATGTCGTGCCACGACGTTAAATAAGGTGCTTCTTGGGAGGCAACCCAAGTGTTAGTATTTCAAATAATGTGCATTGATTTTGCAGGTGCAAGCAATTGTGCGAGGTGAAGTAAACCATTGGCGGATCGCCGAATCTTTTCGGCGTGCCCGACATAGTCCGCCTTATGTACTTTGAAAATGGAGCTGAAATACTGGAACATTAGGTGGGGAATCTTCATCACTTGGTGACTTGCCGAAGTGATTGGGCGACCTGACTTTCTCCGCTCTTCTGCCCCAGCTCTGATAGCCTGACCCAATGGATCATTCAACGAGGTTGCAAGTCCATTATGTGAAGCGCCTAACTGTTCAGTGAACTTCTTCAATTCCACCTTTTTGCCTCCTTTCTGAACGTGTTGCATACTGGAAATAATGGTGATATCTAAACCATTGGGCGGATCGCCGAATAGTTTGGCGACTGTTACAATTTTTTGCCAAATGGGAGCCTAGCAAAGATTCCTTGGCACCTTGCTCTGCGTGTTTACATACCAGTAGTTTATCTTTATGTTTCATTTTCGGTATTGTCTGTTCTTTACTCTATCCATTCACCCTTAATCCTCATGAAGTGTGTTTTATTTGAATAGCCAACTTAGGCCAAAAGCCTAAGTTGGGGGTGTGATGAAAAGATGAGGTAAATCAAGTAGTGTGAAGAACTCTCCCTTGATCAATGGACTTGAAAAAGATGGAACCCCTCCATATAAAAAAAAAAGAGAAAGAAAAGAAGAAAGCTAAAGAAAAAGAATGACAAAGTTGTGAAATAAAGTTGTGAAAGTTGCAAAAGAAATGGGGTGTCCGGTATTCCACGAGAAGTGAATAATAGGGTGAATTTTGAGCAGGAGTGAAAATGTCGAAGAAAAAGAAGGAAAGTGATGTCCATACCACATTTCATGAGGATAGTAGCCACTGAGCCTAGATGACCATACCTTTACACTCAGCCCCGTTACAAGCTTTGAAAAGACCTTTTTGATCTTGAGTGAGCGGAAGTGAATGTTGATCGGAAAATAAGGGCAAACCTATGGGTGTAGTCATACATGTGTTCATCTTTGTGAGTGTGAGAGTTGTATGTGATTACGCAACTATAAATTGTTGAACAATTGTGTGTGAATATGGAATCATGTTTATTGTGAGGGCATTTGATTACCTTTGTCGAGCTTGAACTTGCATTTGAAGCAAGTATTGTGAACTTGAGAATCTTTGATAATAGTGAGTCACAACTTGAATCTTTGAGTGCACAATTGATCATTGCATGAGTAAGTTGAGTCTTGTTGTGTGCATTCATGATTGAGTCTTTTGTAGCACTGTTTGAGACATCCTTCTAGAACTGCTGAAGCTGAGTTTTACTTGAGGAAAAGCAAAAGTTTAAGTTGGGGGTGTTGATGAGTCTGGGGTTTGGACTCATATAAGACTTTGCTTGTATAGAATGAGTGTCCTCAAATGCTTAGTGCCAATAACTTATGCAAAACCCTTGATTTTCAGATATATGGATTGAGGAACAAAGCTAGGACAGAAATGGACAACACAAGCTGAAAAAGAGAACAAGAAAAACAAGCCTGATAATCACCGAGATCACTCAGCGAATCACCAAGTTGCTCCTCCATCGCCTAAATTTACCGAACTCTGAGACTGGATTAGGAGTAACTTCGGCGAGCAGCAGTTCCATTCGGCGTGCTACTGATCACATTGGCGAAGGATGACCATGTCGCCGAAAGTTATGATGGAGATCCAGATAAATGTTGATGGGCGAGTTAAAAGACAAAAGGGTGCATCACGGAATGAAACAACGATCCTGATCTGGCTCACCTAAAATTACAGTGGTTAGACAAAGAAGATGTGAAGAATGAAGGCGAGACAAAAAGACGATCGGCGAGTCGCCGAACGGTCGGCGAAGCCCGACTTTCCTCACCCATTGGACCCAAAAAGCCACATATCAGACTTGTATAAATTGATTTTTGCAAGAGAGAGAAAACATTCAGAAATTGTGAGGAAAAAAAGATAGAGAGCAAAAACACTGCTATTGAATTCAGCTGCAAAGGTCACCATCATACTTTTATATTTGAATTCAAAAGAAAGCTACTCTCTGTGGGATTGACCCCAACTCATTTAGTAGGATTTATACTGATTTACGATCATTGACACTTAGAACTGGATGAAGTGTCCTTGAAATGTTAATCATTCATCAATGACTCCCTCAGGAACCTTAATGTCCCCCCTTTAATTACCAAAATCATCATGTGTAGCATCACTTTTTCTTCCATTTCTATTCTAGTCAATGGCTCTAAGACTAAGTTTTTCAACCCCTCTAGAGGGATCAGACAAGATGACCCCATCTCTTTTTACATATTCATAATATGTATGGAAAAACTCTCTAGAATGATCGAAGAGGTTGTAGAGAACAAAAATTGGGATCTTTTCTCCATCTCTCAATCTGGGCCCAATATTTCCCATCTCTTCTTTGCGGATGATCTAACTCTCTTCGCAAGAGAAAACCTCAAAAATTGTAGCACCATCATGAGGATCCTCAACTCTTTTTGCAAGGATTCTGGGGAAAAAAAATCAACATCACCAAGTCAGGGTCATCTTCTCCAATAATAGCTCCACTACCAACTCAAACCTCTGTGCTACTATGCTCAACATTCAGGCAATCAATAATTTTGGGAAATACCTGGGTTTCCCCATCCTTCACTCTAGTCCCACGAATAGAGATTTTCAATTCATCATTGACAATATACAGGAAAAACTTAGTGGCTGGAAAACCAAGTTCCTCTATATGACTGGCAGAACTGTCCTTACCAAGACTACCATGGGCAACATCCTCTCTCATGTCATGCTAAACATTAAAATCTCAAACTGGGGTCACCAATAAGATTAATAAGATCCAAAGAGACTTTATTTGGGGGACAACCTCAAGAAAGAGGAAAATCCATCTAGTTGGGTGGAATACCATTACGAAAGGAAAGAGTGAAGGGAGGGCTTGCGATTCAGAAGAGTGAAATTAAGAAGGTCCTCCATGCAAGCCTTGCATGGAGATATTTCACAAACAACCAGTCTCTTTGGGTTAGAACTCTCTACTATAAGTACTACCACATGAAGAAAGTACAAGCCAACAATAAGCAAGTTTGCTATTCATGGAAATGTGTCATGCATGGGTAGCAAACATGCATAAAAGGGTCAAACTGGATAGTGAACAAAGGAGACAAGGTTAGATTCTTTGAAGACTGATGGATTTCCAACCATGGTAACATTAGGAGTATGATCCGCGAACCACTCCAGGAATATGAATCTTCTCAATAAATCAAGGTTATGCACAAGGAGGGATTATGGGATTTGATCAATCTCTCCATAATCCTCCTTGAAAACCTTATTTCAACCTTGAATAATACATGCATTGGCCCTAACACTGAGGAGGACAAACTGGGATGGAAAAATTCAAGTAATGGCCTCTTTTCCACTAACAATGCCTACAATCTGATTTTCCAGGGGAAAGATTAAAGCAATGTGACATAAGGTGTTATGAACCAAGTCCAGCCCAATGTGGATACCAGGGTCACAAAAGTAGTTAGTGGGCTGACACTAAGAACAAGCAATAGGGCCAGGTTAATTTGGGATTCGAGTTGAGAAATGGGCGTGGGAAGGGTTCCATCAAAAAAGGTAGTGGTAAGTGATTTAGGGATTATGCAAATTCTTAAGAAAAGAGTCAATTTCCTCTTATCTCCCTTCTTAGTCTAATCTTCCTATCTCCTTCTATCTAT
This sequence comes from Solanum tuberosum, assembly GCF_000226075.1. NCBI lineage: Eukaryota > Viridiplantae > Streptophyta > Magnoliopsida > Solanales > Solanaceae > Solanum > Solanum tuberosum. Next base: position 1,820,884 of record NW_006238983.1, on the reverse strand, counting down.
CTCTATATTTTATGATTTTATTTCCTTTCGGTTAACATTTTTTCAGTTTCATTGTAAGGACGTTAGTCGTTTCCATTTCTCAATTGTATTTTGTGCTCTTCAGCGATTATAATATATATCCTCATTGTGTGGTAACTTGAGTTGTTACATTGGTGCTTTCATTGACGTACTCTAATAGTAGTGATGGTATTAGATCGATTCAGTGGCGACGGTAATCCAGAGGACTAGATTTATAGGGTAGAGCGATACTTCACTTTCCTAGGATTCTGTAAGGAACATTGGTTGCCTCTTCCTTCCTTATATCTCAATGGTGAATCCCTCGAATGGTTCTGTTGAATGTTTCGCAACAATTTTTTTTTGATTGGAAACATTTTAAGGAGAAGTTGGCTTTGCTTTTTCATACAAAAACTTGTGCAAAGTATCGTGTGGTGGACGCTCATATTACCACTATTCTGGCTTTGCTACAGAAGATTGAGGATAAATGTTCCTTTATGTCTAAACAGATTGTAGTAGAAAATGTGAATATTAGTATTGCTACAGTCTTTAGAGGAAAGATTGCTTCTCATATGGCCAAAGAAAACTCAAGTCCTATGGATAATATTGAGGGCCATAAGGAGATTTTTTACCCTTCTATTGAGGGCTATTCAGGCCATGTGGATAATATGCCCAATGAAATGTCTATTGAACTTTTCACCAAAGAAACTAAAGATGATATTTAGTCACCTAAGGTGTTCGACGAATGTTTTCATGCTTTCTACCCCATGGTAATTGTAACACTCCGCTATTTGAAAGGGCTAGAATTAGAAAGAACCATATTTGGAAATAATGTAAATCTGAAATTTGGCAAGTTATGTTAAGTATGAGTTTTGGGTCAACTTCAAACGACCATAATTTTTATACAGGAAGAGTTAGGTGGGCTACAAGATATCAAATGAAAGGTCTTTAAATTATCTTTCCAACTCCATCGAGTTTGCTAATTTTTGAGTTTGTATGAGAGAGATATACCCCTTTGAAGTCAGGTTGTATGGATAAGGAAAGTCATCCAGATTTAAGAAGGGTATTCTGGTCTTTTACTTACCTAATTAAGTTATTTAGTTTTTAATAATTAATATGGGGTCTAACTGAATTTGTTCAGTTTACACACTCAAATTTCACGCTAGGGTTTTAGAGAAAGTAGTCAAGAGGAGAAAGGAGGAGAAAAGGTCAAGATTTCGTCAAGTTCTTGAAGGTTTCGTCGCGGATTTCACCAAGGATTCGATCCTAAGTGGTATGTGAGTTCTCATAGCATTGGGTTCGTTCACCCACACACCAATCATGTTAATTTCAACATATTTTTTTCCTAAAAAATTGAGGAATTGATGTTCTTGAAATTGCCTTCATTCTTGAATTTGGATGGAATTGATGAGTTTCTTGAGATATTCTTATCAATTTTAAAAGTTGTTTTGAGTTAGATTCTTGGGTACATGTAATGGGTAACCCAATCTAAAGAGAATTGAGAAAAAGAATCTAATTTAATTGAATTAAGATCAGAAAATGAGTTAAAAAATTAATTGAGGTTGCCTGGGGGAGGTCTGGCGCGGCATGCCTCGGATGTTCCAGAGGGGTTGGGGTGGCACTCCAACATTGCGCCATAATACGCCAGCAGTGCGCCAGGGTCTCCTGTCCCTACATGTTTTTAATCGTTTAGCCCGACTGTGTCCTTCTAAAGTGTACTAACACTCCCTATCGATTCTAACTACAATAAATGACTTCTAAACATCTAGAAATCATCCATAAACATGAATCATAACCTTGAATCCATAAATTCAAATTCAAGGAAAGTTAAGAGCCAGGTCTAGAGAGTTCTTAGAGTCTTTTAAATGCTTTGAGATGTTATCTATTGTTTTAAATGCTTTATATAAACTCATCTTTACTGTTGTTTATTTCTGCATTGAGTTGAGTATCCATGAGTTGAGTAAAGCTGAGGTAAGAGTTTCTTTCAGATTCCAGTTCAAGCTTATGTGTTGTTTACATTTCCTCTCACATGCTCTTACATTCAATGCACTCGCACCATTTTTCCTGCATCGTTTAATGATGAATATACAGGTAATCAGGATCAGCATCCAGTGCTTCGTTGATCTAGTGGAGCATTCAGAGTCATTTGGTGTACCTTCTTGCTCTCTGGAGGATCCCTTTTTTCAAGTTTTTAGCCTTTTCACTTGTTAGGATGATCAGGGGTCTTGTCCCGACATCCCTCATAGGTTTAGAGGCTTCATAGACGGATAATTATAGTTCATTAGTCTTTCTTTTTTCAGTTGTTTATGTTAAAACTTGGGTTGCCAATTGGCTAGTTGAATGTTTGTTTCTAAGACATTCTAAGTTATTTTGAGACAGTTGAGTAAAGTTGCATTTGATTTCTTTTAATAATGCTTAAAGTATTCCGCTGAGAGTCTAGCCAGGACAAGGGTTCGCTTGGGGCCAGAAATGGTTCTCGAGTGCCAGTCCTGCTCAGGGTGTAGGTTCGGAGTGTGACAAACTTGGTATCAGAGCACATAGCTCAACAGTCCTAGGGACTCTATGAATCCGTGTCTGTAGAGTTCTAGTTATCGGTGTAAAGTGCACCACATCTATAATTAGGAGGCTACGACATTTTGGAACTATCTCACTTATTTCATATTAATTTGGTGCGATAGAGTTAATCTTTATAAAGTTTCCTTCTAACTCATGCTTGCGCGTATCTTTCAGATCATGCCTCTATGAAGAGTTGTCTGAGGTCGTCTCGCCAGGAGAAACATTGAGGAACAAGGGGTACCTATGTACCAGAAGTGCAACCCCAAGGAGAGGTCAGTAATGCTGAATTTTGGGAAGCTATTTGAATGCTAAGTCAAGTTATGACCAACCAAGTTGGGCAACAAACAGGGGTTTGACAGGATGTGGCTGATACGTCTAGAATTTGTGAGTTCCTTAGGATGAATCCTCCAAGCTTCACTGGTTCAAGTGTCACTGAGGATCCGGAAAACTTTGTTGGGGAGCTTCAGAAGGTTTTTGAGATTATGCACATTGTTGATGCTGAGAGGGTAGAACTAGCTGCATACCAATTGAACGGTGTCGCTAGAATCTGGTTTGATCAATGGAAAAAGAATAGAGTTGAGGGTGCAGCACTTATGAGTTCGGCCATGTTTAAGGAGGCCTTTTTGGGGCATTTCTTTCCCTGTGAACTGAGAGAAGCAAAGGTACGAGAATTCCTTACTCTTAAACAGGAATCTATGAGTGTTCATGAGTACAGTCTGAAGTTCACCCAACTTTCCCGTTATGCTACGGAGATGGTTGCTGACATGAGAAGCTAGATGAGTTTGTTCATTGTTGGGTTGTCTCGTCTGTCCACTAAGGAAGGAAAGACAGCTAAGCTGATAGGATATTTGGACATAGCAAGGCTTATGATCCATGTGCAACAGATTGAGGAGGACAATCTTGAGAGATAGAGAAGAGTTTAGAAACAAGAAGGCTAAGACTTCAGGCAATGAGTCCGGGCAGCAGAAGAGTAATGTGAAACTGTCATCTTTCCAACATAAGCAGAAGGGACCTACTCTATCATCTGTTAGTGCACCTGCACCAAGGAATAAATGTGAGTTCAATAATTAGAATTCAATGAATTTTAGAGCTAGACCTGCACAGTCTCAAGATAGTGTGGCACAATGAGGTAATTGGGCTCCTACTTGTGCTAAGTGTGGTAGGAACCTCCTAGGAACGTGTCGCGATGGATCCACTGGTTGTTTCAAGTGTGGTCAAGAGGATCACTTCATGAAAGAGTGTCCTAAGAACAGGTAGGGAAGTGGAAATAGGGGCAATAGAGCCCAGTCTTCTTCAGTTGCTCCACCAGACAGAGCTTCACCTAGAGGAGCTACTTTAGGGATAGGCGGAGGAGTGAACCGCCTTTATGCTATCACTAGTCACCAAGAGTAAGAAAATTCTCCAGATGTTGTCACTGGTATGATCAAAGTCTTTACTTTTGGTGTTTATTCTTTGCTAAATCTAGGAGCGAGCCTATCTTTTGTGACTCCTTATATTGCCATGAATTTTGATATTCTTCCTGAGCAACTTGTTTAGCCCTTTAGTGTTTCTACACCTGTTGGTAAGTCTATTCTAGATGGGAGAGTTTATCGTGATTGTACCATTTTCGTCAATCACAAGAGAACCATGGCTGATTTAGTTGAGTTAGAGATGGTAGATTTTGATGTCATTCTAGGTATATACTGACTCCATGCCTTTTATGCCTCAGTCGATTGTTGAACTCGAGTTGTTAAGTTCCAGTTTCCTAATGAGCCAATTTTTCAGTGGAGGAGTAGTTCAACAGTGCTTAAAGGTCATTTCATTTCGTACCTTAAAGCGAGAAAGTTAGTTTCCAAGGGGTGTGTTTATCACTTAGTCTGAGTTAATGACTCTAGTGTTGAGACACCTTCTATTCAGTCAGTTCTAGTAGTTAGATAGTTTCCAGAAGTCTTTCCGGATTATCTACCCGGAGTCCCTCCTGAGAGAGATATAGACTTCGGTATAGACATTCTTTCCGATATTCGTCCTATCTCTATTCCGCCATATAAAATAACACCAGTAGAGTTGAATGAGTTAAAAGAGTAGTTGAAAGATCTTCTTGAGAAAGGTTTTATTATGTCACGACCCATGGGGTACACCCTAGATGTAACATGGCGTACTTGACCCCAAAAGGGTCTCATACAATCCCCTTAGCATATCATAACATAGGATAAAAGAAATGGTGCGGAATTTAAATTTTTTATCCATACAATCGAAGTCTTTTATAAAAGCAAGCGGAAGTCTAACTTGTCTCAATTAGCCATCTAATACAATCTTTGAATAAAAAATATAGGGTCAGAACCCTTTCAACATAATCCGAACATAAAATGACTAGAAAGAAACTACTAATGACTCATACGTCTTCAAATCTTGAGGGCTCACCACAAGCTAGGAGAATAGTTGATCCAAGCTTGAACCAATAGGACATCACCTTAAGAACCAAAGCCTACACGTTGTGAAAAATGTAGAAAATATGGGTTAGTACAAAAATGCACTAAGTATGATAGCCATGCATAAAAATCCTTGAAAACATGCTAAAAAGGACATTTTAGTTGGAAAACATGCATTTACCAAGTTTGAGAATCATCATACACTTTAGTATAAAAAGCATAAGTCACAAGAATATTCAACATATAGATCATCATAGCCTAATAGAACCATCTCTTAAGTAACCCTAAGTTATACTTGTGCAATGCATACATAAAGATGCCATAATCTCATCTATACTAAGTACCACTTTTAGGCCACCATAATCATACTTACCATTCTTTCATGTCATCCTTAGTTCATACTCATAGACAAGGAAAACCTTCATATTTACTAAATCATATCAAGGAAAGCAACCCATAGCAACAATCCACATTAAGCATACTTCATTACAAATAGCCTTCATATTAACATACTTAGTAGGATCATCATAAGCATATTTCATAAATCATTAAAACATAAAGGAGCACATCATAACTACTATCAAAGCCTACTTGTGCAATTCATGGATGAAGTCCCATACCCCCAACCACACTAAGTAGTGCATTCTTGAAAAGCCATAGTTCAGTATCATTCATTGTGGGGGTAAGCCTTAACCGACATAGACCATGTGAGAAAATCATGGAATCCGGTGTTACCCACATCGAAAAGAGTGTCCTACTTGCCTAAGGTAGAACCATTAACATTTAGCTTAGGTGGATCCATTAGCTAATAACCTATGAGGGCACATAGTTTATGGGATAAAGAGATTGCTAATAGATACCCCGCCTCAACTCATGCATGGGCATCCATCTCAAGAGATTGCTACTGATGCTTATCGTGACCAATGACACTAACTTACGATATGAGTGTCTACGATCGTCGATAGTATAGTAACCCAACTAAAGGTTGGGGTCGTGTCGCAAGGGAGTGATTTTGAGAATTGATAAAAAAATAAAATTTAGTGCTAACTAGTCGTAGCTAAAGATATTAACGAGTAAAAACATAGTAAATAAAAGAGGGTGTACACAAAAGTGTCAAATAACGATTTGGGGGTTCTGTCACAATTAGTAAAAATAGCAAAAATTAACAAGAAAATCAAGTTTGGGGAAATGTTCTTGGGGTGTGACCACAATACAAGTTGAGATAAATAGTTGGGTACATGCTTTTGATAAGAAATTTGTAAGATAAAACTGACTAGGCTAAGCTTTAAATGGAAATAAGTTCCCTCTCGGGCAACTTACCCCTCTTTAAATGCGTTCCTCTCGGACATCCATTTTCCGCATGAAGACCAGCCTACGCCTTACCCCACTCACTCTCTCGAGCTGAGTGTTAGGATATGGGACTAGGGCTCACCCTCTCGGGCTAAACCTCATGTCGA
>NW_006238983.1:1794488-1814449 GCF_000226075.1 Solanum tuberosum | reverse complement strand
TAAATCACACCCCAAGAATTGGGGTTTTTAGCCACACATCAAGAAATAACAAAATACACCTAAAATGATAGTAAAATCAAATGGGTATAAGAAATTAAATCTTAATTTAAGCAAAGGAAGAAGAATAGAGAAGACTCACTTCCAACTTGGGAAAGATGACCTCCTTTCTTCAAGTTCCCAAAAATCCTCTCCAAACTTGAGAGAAAATATCTAAAAAGTACTATTCTATTCTGGAAATTAAAATAAAAGTTCGACTCTTAAAAAGAATAATAAGTTCAGTATGTATAGACTTCAGAAAATAGTGCTGGAGGATCTTTTGGCGAAGTTAGTCGATGTCGCCGAATGACTTCGGTACTCGCCCTTCGTCTATCTCATCGCCGTTTCGTGCTTGCCTTCAGCACCTTCACGTTCTGGACCATTGGCCGGTATAGTACTGCTTCGCAAAACTATTCGGCGAAGCGTCGACTGCTCCTTTCATCGCCTTTTTTATCCTTCTCCTTCAGGGCTTCGCGTACTGAAACAAAGGGCGGAGTAAATCACTTCAGCGAATCGCCAAGTGTGCTTGGCGATGCTCGGGTTTTAGCTTCGTCATTCTTTTCAGCCTTTTTGTTCCTTTTTGTTCCTTTTTGTGCCTAAGTGTCCATGCTTTCACTAAAACTTCAAATACCTGAAACTTAAGAGTTTTCATCAGATATTCAGACAAAATAAGCATTCGAGGACTCTATTATTATCAAAATAAAGCCCTAAATGAGTCCAATTTATGGACTCATCAGCTACTAGAAACCCCGCATCAACTCACGTAAGAGCTTCCATCTCATATTAATATCCACTCGATGCTTAGTATTATTCCTCACAGAGTACTTATCATTTTATTACATGAGTTCATTATTATGGGATAACATGATTGTTACTAGATACCCCACCTCAACTTACGTGAGGGCACCCTTCTCATCCCAACATCATTCATAAGATAGCTCATAGATTCAATAGGTGAGAATATCCTTTCAACCCAAGAATCCCCATATTGTGAGAAAACCTTTCACAATATGTCATCATCATTCATAAGTGTAAAATTGAGAATAGCCTTTCAACCAACACATCATAATTAGCATAATCATAGAAACTACATTCATACTTCACTCATAAGTGTTAGTGTGTGATAATAGCCTTTCAACAATACCACAATTACATCATAGTTATAATCATATACATATATCTCATAGTCATGCATAATTCTCATAAATTTCCCTTCAAGGACCATAGATCAAGATTCATCAACACATCTAGGATTACTACATTAGACATGGATAACAACATGATTCAAAAAGTTCAACTACTACAAGCACATGCACATGATATTCATCTTTCTACAATTCACCCACATTACAAGTTCATAGATTGGGGACATAAGGATTTCATGGTTTCATGGGGGAAATTCAACATAAAAACCATAGGAATTCCTCAATTAATACTTAGTTCAAGTAATCAATCCATAACATTCATAATTCGATAACATTCTACTTGCATCAATCAATACCCATACTTTAATATCCAATTTGGAAGAATGGGGGAATTCATGTATTCTTGAGGAATTCACCATAAAATAGTAGTAAATAATCGATTTGATCATAACATAAACCAACTAAACCATTAGAATCATTTTTGAAGTGAATCCATGACTTGGAGTAAAACCCTAGCTTTTTGGGTAAAGTTACAAGTTTTGAAATTGAGTTTGGAGGGACTCCATGGATGAAACCTATCCATGGATCAAAGACTACCATACCTTATTGAAGATTCACCACGAATTTGAGGAGAAAACCTTGGTTCTTAAATCCTAGCTTCACCTTTCTTCTTCTTCTTCTTCCTTGGAATTCTTGAGAGAGTTTATTTAGAGGGAATTGGGTTTGTTTTGGGGTCTTTGAAGAATGACTTAATTGATTTAGTTTAGGGTCTATTAGGTTTATATAGGTGGTCTAATTACTAATAAAATGATACCACTTAACCCCTAACTAATAATGAATTAACCCCTAAGTCCCCAACATAAAATGACTAAACCCCAAAACTGCCTCACCCACGAGACCCTGACCCACGAATCGTGGGTGGTTCTATGGACCGTACTGGTCCTTTGTGGGTGGGGTACTGGAACTTGACTGAAACCCCTTGACCCACGACCCTCCCCGCGAGGCGTGGATCCACAACATGGGTGGACTATTTTTTGACAACTTTTGGGGCTATTTTTGGGTCCTCTTCAAGGACCCTTTAGTTGGTACTTGGGGAGTTGTACCTTGACGATTAACTCCTAAACCCCTCATTCTAAGTATGGGAAGCCATTTTACGATTCTACCCCTCACATCAAACTCTGAAACCTCTACCTAAAGCTCTAGTTTAACTTACTAGTTTCTGGGTGTTACATATTCGACCAAGTGTCTCATCATAGAGAGCTCCCGTCTTATTTGTGAGGAAGAAAGATGGTTCTCTTAGAATGTGCATAGATTACCGTCAGTTGAACAAGGTTACTATTAAGAATAAGTAACCTCTTCCAAGAATTGATGATCTTTTCGATCAAATTCAGGGTGCCACTTGTTTTTCTAAGATAGACCTCAGATCTGGCTATCATCAGTTGAGAGTAAGAGAAAGTGATATTCCTAAGACAGCATTCAGGACCCGTTATGGTAATTATGAGGTTTTGGTCTTGTCGTTTGGTTTGACTAATACTCCTGCAGCGTTCATGGACCTTATGAATAGAGTATTCAAGCCTTATTTATATATATTTGTTATTATATTCATTGATGACATTCTAATCTATTCGAGGAATGAGGACAATCATGCTAGCCATCTCAGAATAGTCCTCCAAACTCTAAAGGATAAAGAGTTGTATGCTAAGTTCTCTAAGTGTGAGTTCTGGCTTGAGTCTGTGGCATTCTTAGGTCACATTGTGTCTGGTGATGGATTTCAAGCTAACACTCAGAAAATAGAGGCAGTGCATAATTGGCCTAGACCCACGTCTCCAATTGATATTAGGAGTTTCTTAGGGTTGGCTGGATATTATACAAGGTTTATCGAGGGGTTTTCATCTATTTCATCCCCTTTGACTAAGTTGACTCATAAAATAGTGAAGTTTCAATGGTCTGAAGCTTGTGAGTATTATAGAAGGTTCGTAGAGGGGTTTTCATCTATTTCATCCCCTTTGACTAAGTTGACTCATAAAATAGTGAAGTTTCAATGGTCTGAAGCTTGTGAGAAAAGCTTTCAGGAATTAAGAACTAGGTTGACTAATACTGTCCCAGTATTGACCTTACCAGAAGGTATGCAAGTTTTAAGGTATATTGTGTTCCGTCCAGAGTTCGACAGGTTTGTGTGTTAATGCAGAATGGCAAAGTTATAGCTTATGCCTCCAGACAACTTAAGGTTCACGAGAAGAATTACCCAACCCATGATCTAGAGTTGGCTGTCATAGTATTTGCTTTGAAAATATGGCATCACTATCTTTATTGTGTTCATGTGGTTGTTTTCACCGATCACAAGAGTCTTCAGTACGTGTTTAGTCAGATAGAGCTTAATCTCAGACAGAGGAGGTGGTTGGAGTTACTCAAGGATTATGACATGAGTATTCTATATCACCCAGGTAAGGTTAATGTGGTTACTGATGCTTTGAGTAGGTTGTCTATGGGTAGTACCACCCATGTTGAGGAAGGAAAGAAAGAATTAGCAAAAGATATGCATAGATTTGCACGATTAGGAGTTCAATTAATGGATTCCAACAAAGGAGGAGTGGTGGTGATAAATGGGGCTGAGTCGTCACTAGTGTTTGAAGTAAAAGAGAAACAAAACCAAGATCCTATTTTGCTTAAATTGAAGGAAAATGTTCATAAGCAAAAAGCAATGGATTTTGAACAAGGGTGAGATAGTGTATTGAGGTATCAAGGTAGGTTATGTGTACCAAGGGTGGATGAACTCCAAAAGAGAATCATGGAAGAAGTTCATAGATCCAGATATTCTGTCCATCCGGGTTCCACAAAGATGTACCATGACTTGAGAGAAGTATATTGGTGGAATAGTATGAAGAAAGGTATTGCAAAGTTTGTTGCTAAGTGCTTGAATTGTCAACAAGTTAAGGTAGAGCACCAAAGGCCCAATGGTATGGCTCAGAATATAGAATTCCTGAATGGAAGTGGGAGATGATCAATATGAATTTCATTACTGGCTTACCACGGTCTCGCAGGCAACATGATTCTATTTGGGTGATTGTAGATCGAATGACAAAATCTGCCAACTTTTTGCCGGTAAAGACTACTCATTCAGAAGATGATTATGCCAAGTTATCTCTTCAAGAGGTAGTTAGACTTCATGGAGTCCCAGTGTCGATTATTTCAGATAGAGGTGCACAATTTACTGCACAATTTTGGAAGTCATTCCAGAAAGGTTTGGGTTCAAAGGTGAACTTGAGTACTACTTTTAATCCTCAAACTGATGGTCAAGCAAAGTGCACCATTAAGACTTTAGAAGATATGTTGAGGGATCGTGTGATTGATTTCAAAGGTAATTGGGATGATCAACTATCTCTCACTGAGTTCACTTACAACAATAGTTACCACTCCAGCATCCAGATGGCTCCTTATAAAGCTCTTTATGGGAGGCGATGTAGATATCCTATTGGATGGTTTGGGAGAAGATATAGATCTCCTATTGGATGGTTTGAAGTTGGTGAAGCTGGGTTGATAGGACTAGACTTAGTTCATCAAGTTATGGAGAAAGTGAAAGTTATTCAAGAGAGGTTGGAAACAACGCAGAGTCGTCAGAAATCCTACACTGATATTAGGAGAAGAGACTTAGAGTTTGAAGTAGATGATTGGGTATACTTGAAGGTTTCACCCATGAAGGGTGTTATGAGGTTTGGTAAGAGAAGGGGAAGCTTAGTCCTTGGTATATTGGTCCTTACAGAATATCCAAGAGGATTGGCAATGTGGCTTATGAATTAGATCTACCGCAAGAGTTAGCAATCGTTCATCCGGTATTTCACATTTCTATGTTGAAGAAGTGTATGGGCGATCCTTCCCTTATCATACCTACCGAAGATATTGGTATTAAGGATAGCTTATTTATAAGGAGGCACCTATTCAGATTCTAGATCGCTAGATTCACAAGTTGAGAACCAAGGAAGTAGCATCAGTCAAGGTTTTTTGGAGAAATCAGTTTGTTGAGGAAGCTACTTGGGAACTTGATGAGGATATGAAGAAGAGATACCCACATCTCTTCAAATCTGGAGAAATTCCAAATTAAGGTACTAATCCTTTTCTTGGCATTTGTTTTCAGTTTCCATGTTGTATTTATATTTTGCTTGTTGGGTGTTTGAGTTGAATGTTAGATGTTACACCCTTAGCCTACTTAGAGTAATCTAATTCGAGGACGAATGTTACCAAGGGAGAGATATTGTAACACCCCGCTATTTGAAAGAGCTTGAATTAGAAAGAACCATTTTTGGAAATAATGAAAATCTGAACTTTGGCAAGTTATATTAAGCATGAGTTTTGGGTCAACTTCAGACGACCATAACTTTTAGTACATGATAAGTTATATGGGCTACAATATATCAAATGAAAGGTCTTTGAATTATCTTTCTAATTCCACGAAGTTTGCTAATTTTTGAGTTTGTATGAGGGAGATATGCCCGTTTGAAGTTGGGCTGTCTGGATAAGGAAAGTCACCCGGATTTAAGAGGGGTATTTTGGTCTTTTCCTTACCCAATTAAGTTATTTAATTTTTAGTAATTAATTAGGGGTCTAAACGTAATTTGTTCAGTTTACGCACTCAAATTTCATGCTAGGGTTTTTAGAGAAAGAACTCAAGAGGAGAAAAGGTCAAGATTTCGTCAAGTTCTTAAAGGTATCGTTACGGATTTCGCCAAGGATTCGATCCTAAGAGGTATGTGAGTTCTCATAGCATTGGGTTAGTTCACCCATACGCCAATCATGTTGATTTCAACGTATTTTCATCCTAAAAAAATGAGGATTTGATGTTCTTGAATTGTGTTCTTGATTTTTCCTTCATTCTTGAATTTTGATTGAATTGATAAGTTTCTTGAGATAGTCTTATCAATTTTAAGAGTTTCTTTGAGTTAGATTCTTGGGTATATGTAATGGGTAACCTAATATAAAGAGAAATTGAGAAAAAAAATCTAATTTAATCAAATTAAGATCAGAAAACGAGTTGAAAAATTCGCCAGGGTTGTCTAAGGAAGGTTTGGCGCAGCGCACCCCAGATGCACCAGAGGGTCTGGGGCGGCGCGCCAGCAGTGCACCAAAAAAGAGTCTCTTAACTTTATGGGCTGGTGCCCCGCGCCAGAGTTGCCTGCCCTCACCCATTTTTCATTGTTTAGCCCGTCTGAGTCCTTCTAAAGTGTGCTAACACTCCTTATCGATTCTAACTAATCTAAATGACTTCTAAACATCTAGAAATCATCCATAAACATGAATCATAACCTTGAATCGATAAATTCAAATTTGAAGAAAGTTAAGAGCCAAGCCAAGAGAGTTCTTAGAGTATTTTCAAAAGTCTTGTACAAATGTATTTGAACTTGTTTTAAGACTTGAGCATTGAGTTGAGTAAGAGTAAGAGTGAAGTTCATTTTCTTTAAAATATTATATGGGAACTAAGTATTCCCAAAGAGTAAATATTTTCACATTTAAACAAGAGAGGGAACACCGATTTCCAAGATAGCTTTTGAGCTAGTTTTTGAGTAATAATCTCAAACCACAGAGAAAGAGTTATGTTTTTAAACATATGAGCTGAGTATATTTTGGGAGTAGTATTGAGCACTGATAAGGGGACGAGTTCATAATAACTCAAGTCTCCATAAACCATTTAGCCAACGTGGGTAGAAAGTATCATACTTTTTTAGATAATTCCATAATGCTTTTAAGCATAGCTTAGTAGATCCACTTAGTTGAGGCATTCTATATTCCGGCAAGTTATAGGACAGTTCTGGCAGCATGGGCGAGACGTTGCATCATCACATAGCTCATAGTGATGGTTATCGGTTAGAGAATTTCCCAAATAGAGTTTATTTTTGTATTCTTATATAAAACTGATATATTATTATATTTTCCAATACTTTGAGATGTTATCTACTATTTTAAATACTTTATATAAACTGCATATTTATTGTTGTTTATCTGCATTGAGTTGAGTATCCATGAATTGAGTAAAGCTGAGGTAAGAGTTTCTTTCAGATTCTAGTTCAAGGTTATTTGTTGTTTAGATTTCCCCTCACATGCTCGTTCATTCATTGTACTGACGCCATTTAGCCTGCATCATTTGCAGATATAGGATTAGCATCCAGCGCTTCGTTGATCCAGTTGAGCATTCAGAGTCATTTGGTGAGCCTCTTTGCTTTCTGGAGGATCCCTATTTTCATGTTTTTAGCATTTTCAATTGTTAGGATGATCGGGGGTCTTTTCCCGACATCCCTCATAGTTTTAGAGGCTTCATAGATGGATAATTATAGTTCATTAGTCTTTCCATGTTCATGTTTTTATGTTAAGACTTGGGTTGCCACTTTGGCTAGTTGAATGTTTGTTTCTAAGACATTCTAAGTTATTTTGAAACAGTTGAGTAAAGTCGCATTTGATTTATTTTATTAATGCTTAAAATCTTCCGCTGAGAGTCTAGCCAAGCCACGGGTTCGCTTGGGGCCAGAAATGGTTCTCGAGTGCTAGTCCCCCTAGGGTGTAGGCTCGGGGCATGACAGTAATCACAGAAGTACAACCCAATACTCCAATTAGAATGCTTGATGAAAAAGCACCAGGCCCTGAAAATAGTGAAGTCCAGTTGTTCGATGAATATTCCCCAAAAGACATTTCAAAGAGGTATGTTAATGCGAATTCTCTGGATCATAGATTTAGTAATCAGAAAATTGAATTTGAGACCATTGACGACATGTATCTGCTGAGTTTTTCTTAGAGCCTGAGACTATTGAGGATCTATATCTTGATAATTTGTTTCTAGAGATTGAGGATAGCATTCCACGAAGTAACATGCCTTCGGATGTAATGCTTGTTAAGGAGGATGGAAAATCTACTGATGAATTTAGTGCTCACAATATTTTGTGTCAATTTTCATTTAATCCTGGTGGTATTGTCGTTGTTTTATGAAAATGTAATGAATCTTTGTATATGGGATCCAGGTATAACTTTCAAGTTCAAGGCTCTCATAGGTACAGTGAACACGAAGCCACCACTATTGTTAGGCTCTAATGGTACGTTTGGCTTCATTGCTTATGCTAACTCTATGAATCTAGTATGGGATCCCAGACAACAAAGATGTATGCATTCTTCTGTTTTGCTATTTTTTCTTGCATTGGCAGCTGTTTCTTATTTGAATTTTACTTCTTTGAATTTTAGTTCTCGGGACATTTTTGCTAAGTAGGTAGTTGCATACAACATGGTAGTGATGGAATCAAAAGTGGATAATGCATACTCTGAGATGAATCATGTGTTTGATGAAAGTTTTCAAAGAGTTGCATCGAGAGTAATTCAATTAATTGCACCTTTGGATATTATACGTCTCCCTAAATTATTTTGATTCCTGCAACAACTATTAGCACACCTAATTTTTGTTCTCCAAGCTCCAAAGAGTAAGGTAGAATATGTTACAATAAGAGGTGATTTATCTTTACGAAAAAGAATAATTGAGTAGGCTACAACTGTTTGTATAGCATGACTACAAGGCTGCATCAAGTCTCTAAAAGACTTGATTGAGCGACATTTGCGTAATATTTATACGCTTGAGAAGATCCTGGTTTACTTTGATGCTCAAGGTGTACGTGTTGGTTATGCTACATATCCCGGTCTTGAATTTGAGTATATTCCTATTGGATATGGTGCTGATGAATTCATTATTTTGATAATGAATGAAATTTCAGATCTGGGGTGATAAAATTGACTGCCATCCCACTTTCTCATGGTATGAATTTACTGCACTACAAACTTGTGAAAATGATCAATGGAGTTTGATTGTGTTTGAAAATGTCCTTGAGTTGGTGAAAGTAGCTTCAATTGGTGTTGCTTATGTCGTTCACAAGGTAATGCTAAATGAGAGTAAAATCACATTTATCTTGGTTAATTGTGAAAAACTTACAACTACAACGAAGCTTATGTGCTATCCTACCCATTTTGGTGGCAATAGACGTGTTGAAGAGCATACTATAGCACAACAACTTCTGGAGTCAAATCCAGTACTTAAAGCACTTCACAATGTCATTAATACGATTCCAATTAAGTTTTCGAGTCATCATGGTATATTTGGGCAGATTCATCTGGCGGAGTATGGACAAACATATGGCGGTATTATTGATGCTAATAACTCTGTATATATGAAGAAGGAAATGAAAATTGTTGAGTTTAGCATGAAAGAACAGATGTCAATTTGTAGAATTGTGGCTTCTGTTATGATTATTGGTAACAAGTAATTCTCTAAAGGCAATGAAATTGTTTACTCAATTCTGCAAGTTGACAAAGTTTGGTTTCATCTTTGCACCACTATCACAACTATCTACACACACTCAAGTCTTGAAACAATTAACATTGTACTGGCCACGTGGCTCTACTCACACCTTGAGGATAAGGTTCTTATTGAGGACGAAAGTATTGTTATGAACCAAGTCCAGCCCAATGCAGATACCAGGGTCACGAAAGTAGTTAATGGGTTGATAAGAGCTATTGGGCCAAGAATAAGAAATGACTCCAGGTTAATTTGGGATCTGGGTTGAGAAGTGGGAGTGGGAACGGTTCCATCAAAAAGGGTAGTGATAAGTGATTTAGGGATTATGCAAAATTGTTAAGAAAATAGTCTATTTCCTCTCATCTCCCTTCTTAGTCTAAGCTTCCTATCTCCTTCCATATAGCTATATATTTTCTAATCCTTTTTCCCTTTGGTTAACTTTTTTTCAGTTTCGTTGTAAGGACGTTGGTCGTTTCCATTTCTCAATTGTATTTTGTGTTCTTCAACGATTATAATATATATCCTCATTGTGTGGTAACTTGAGTTGTTACAGAAGCCATTGGTTACACTTAGATTTGGAAGCTTAATTGCCTTAACAAATTCAAAACCTTCATCTGGCTGCTAATTCACCAAAGATTACCCATTAATCTCTATGTTCATAATATTGGGGTGAATATTAGGAATGACTGTCACGTTTGCAGGCAAAAAGCTGAGGATATTAACCACATCCTGTTCAGATGCCCCAAGGCAATCACTATTGGGAAAAAATCATGCTCCAAAATTTTCCAAACCAGCCCATCGATTGGTGAGAGATATATATATGTAATCTCTCCAACACCTGGAGGAACATAAAAGGGAGACCTTTCAATCAATGGCTTACTTGACAAGAAGTCATCCCCTTCATCCATTGGAATCTTTGGACTAACAGAAATAACAATGTCTTCAGGGAAAATAAGCACCATGTGGATGCTTCCCATTTCATAGCTAGTGCTACTGAATACCACCTGCTGAATGGAGGAACTAGGGACACCACAAAGCAAAGAACCACGATAAAAATCAGATGGGAACCCTTAGTAATAGGACAATTCAAGCTTAACACTGACAGTGCAGCGAGAACCAAACCATGCGAAGGAGGCATTGGGGGAGTTATACGCGACCACAATGGCAATTGGGTAAATTGATTCTGGAATAAATGCTCGCATTTCAATGTTCAACAAGTGGATCTTCTGGGAATTCTCTTTGGCCTTAGGCTAGCAATGACCATAAATCTGAAACCACTAGTTTTAAACACAGATTCTACTAATGCAATCTCCATGATAGAACAAGGTAATGCACACTATGCTAACATTACATCTGAATGCAGGTCCTTAATGCAACAAATAGGAATACCAAAGCCAATTCACACACTCAGAGAGCATAACAGAGTAGTGGACACACTATCTAAGGAGGGAAGGAGATCACAAACTAGAAATGTGTAAATTTTTGAAGTTCCACCACTATGTGCCTTTCAAGCATGGGAAGCAGACAAGACTAGAAATTATTTTGATAGGACTGTAATATTAAACATCTCTAATTCGGCTATGGGGAACACCCCTATTTCTAATTTTGTACTGAATATCGGAGTCTCTAGACTTCATGATTAATTCTATATAACTACCTATTTCTACCAAACAAAGAGATTGCAAATTCAAATTTAATCGAATTTCAATTAGGTTCGTCCATGACTTCACGGACCATTTAGGGGTCTATCCTGGTGGACTTCTCTACCGGCGGCCCTTAACCGGTTGGGCCACTTCCCTAAACGGATTGTGGTCCCTTTCACAAGCCATTTAGGCTTTAGTGAAGGGTTCATGGTCTGTTTTAGGGCTGTGGACATGCCCGTTAATCATTTTTAACCTTTTCCAAGCCTGAGGTGTTACAATATATTTGAATATTTTCAGTTTTTATGTTCTCTAAATAATATAAGGTGTTATTAAACTTTATTAATTGATGAAAATAAAATTTCTTATTAAAGAATATTGCATATGATATTCTTAATTTTCAATAGTTTAAAATTTATTATTTTAATCTAATTTGACTATTTTTATGATAGTTTTCATTATGTCAAAGTTGTCAATATTGGAGTTTGTGGCACTTGATATTTCTAGTGAAAATTATTTATCATTGATACTCGATGCTAAAATTCACCTAGATGCTAAAGGAGGGTAATGCAACATAGAGTAGACAACGTGAAGGCTATGGTTATTCCTTCGTCATCATTCGGATGAAGGAATTAAGATCGAATATTTGACAGTGAAAAATCCACTTGAATTGTGGACATGTTTAAAGGAAATGTATGACCACCTTAAGACAACGGTATTGCTAAGGGCTCGTTATAAACGAATACACTTACAATTACAGGACTTGAAAAATGTATGTGAATATAATTCTATTGTGTATAAAACAACTTCCCATTTAAAATTATGTGGGAAAAATATAACAGATGAGGATATGTCGAAAAAGACTCTTACTTTATTCATGTTTCAAATCTGGTGTCACAACAACAATACCTCAAACAGAGATTTAAAAAGTATTATGATTTAATCCCATGTCTTCTTGTGGCAGAGCAACATAATACTCTTTTATTGAAAAATCATGAAGCTCATCCCACTGGAATTGCTCCATTACTGGAAGCTAATATGGTAGAAGCACGTGGCCAATTTGAAAGAAGAGAAAATAAAAGTCGGGGTCATAATAATGTGTGTGGATGTTGCAATGGAAGAAAACTATATAATAATCATCGTGATAGTGGTCATTATAAAAGAGAGAACAATATGGATTTTCAAAGTAATCCTTTTAGAGGCAACTGTCATTGTTGTGGCATGAAAGGCCATTGTCGTACGACTAAACATTTTCTCAGGCTTTATCAAAATACCTTCAAAAGAAAGACAAATAAAGGTGGTACATCTTCTTCTAATGCTCGCGTAGAATCACACTTGATATTTGAAAATAATGTTGAGGCAAGACCTTCACAAATGCACAATGATAATATTGAAGCAAATTTTTGCTTTGAAGAATGATGATTTTAATGACCTCAATGATATTACTCATTTGGAGGTTGAAAACTTCTTTGGGGATAGTAATTGACGTTTGCTTTTATTTTATGATATATAATATGTTGTTATTTTTATATGCTTTTGATTGTCATTTTTCATGTTACTTTTATCTTAAAATTTAAAAATAAAATAAAGACTTCAGTTTTCTTGCAAAATGTTCTTGGTTACCTTATCTATTATGTTGTGCTTTTATTTTATGAAGATAAATAAAATTTCTCAGACTTCAATTGGATCCAAGATGAGTAATGGAAATATATGTCTTCTGAATAGTGCTACAACTCACACTATATTAAGAGAAAATAAATATTTCTCATTTGATTATGAAATAGGCTAATGTTAATACAATATCTAGTAGTACAAAAATAATTGAGGGCTTTGAGAGAGCAGCTTTATTACTACATGAGGGACAATAATGACCATTAATAATACTTTATATTATAGTAATTCTCAAAGAAACTTGTTAAGTTGCAAGGTTATTCACCAAAATGACTATCATATTGAGACTGCTATTAATGAAGGAAAAGGTGAATACCTTTATATTACTAAATATAAGCGAAAAAAAGATTTGTGCATGGAAAATTGTCTGCACTTTCTTGTGGGTTGTACCACACAAGTATTAATGTGGTTGAATCACATGTCATGATAAATAAAATATTTATTGCTTATAATGATTTCATCATTTGACATGAACGGTTGGGCCTCAGTTATAATATGATGCATATAATTATTTAGAATTCACATGGGCACACTTTGAAGAATCAGAAAATTCTTCAATCTAAAGAATTTTCTTGTTTTGCTTGTTCCCAAGGGAAACTTACTATAAAATCATCAGCAATTAAGGTTGGGATTGAATCCCCTGCATTTCTGGAATATATACAAGGTGATATATGTGGACCAATTTACCTTTCATGTTGTCCATTTAAATATTATATGGTCTTGATGGATACATCTACAAGATGGCCACATGTGTGCTTATTATCAATTCGCAACAGGGGTTTTGCGAGATTGTTGGGTCAAATTATAAGGTTGAGAGCATAATTTTCAGATTATACAATAAAGACAATCCGTCTTGATAATGCTGGTGAATTTACATCTCAATCCTGGAATGATTATTGTATGTTCATTGGAATAACAATTGAACATCCGATTGCTTATGTTCATACTCAAAATGGTCTAAGAAAATGATTGATTAAATGTCTCCAGTTGATAGCTAGACCATTACTAATGAGGACAAACTTCCTATTTCGATATGGGGGCATGCTATTTTGCATGCAGCAACACTTGTGCGCATAAGGACAACTAGTTTTCATTATTTCTCCTCATTACAGTTATCTTTTGGGAAGGAGCAAAATATTTTCTATTTTAAATTTTTTGGAAGAGCGGTATATGTTCCAATTTCTCCACCACAACGCACAAAGATGGGTCCCCAAAAAGTATTGGAAATATATGTTGGGTATGAATCTCCTTCTATTATAAAATATTTGATACCTATGACTGGAGATTTATTTACAACAAGATTTGCTGATTTTCATTTTGGTGAATCTGAATACCCAACATGAGGGGAGAAATATAAGCAATTAGAAAAGAAGATAAATTGGAATGCAATTGTCACGACCCAGGGGTACCCCTAGATGTAACATGACGTACAAGACCTCGAGAGGTCTCATACAAGCCACTTAGATTTCATAACAAGATAATAGAAATTCACGAGAATTTAAAACATTTTCAACACAATCAAATCTTTCATTTCAAAAGCAGAAGTCTAATACACTTGTCTCAAAAATCATCTAGTATAATAGATTCTTGGGACAACCCATACAACAATGTTCAAATACTAGGATAAAAGACAATAAGGAAATAGTGGACAAATCCTCGAATGCTATGAGGACTTACCAATCTTCAAGTCTTGCCTCTACTAAAGATCCTAGCCACAGGGATGAGAATCGAGATTGCTGGACCCTACATTTGGATAAGAAATGTAGGCAAGAGTATGCATTAGTACAAAGGTACTAAATATGATAGCTTGCATAAATAACATAAACATAAGCATTAGACAACATAAGTCATAAATCATAATCAATGCACATAATAATTCATCTTAGCATGAGAGGAGTAGTACTTGAAGTAACCTCAAAGCATACTTAGCCAAGACTTGGGAAACCACCTCTAGGCTTACTCATGATGGAGGGCAATTCAAGCAACAATCCAAGATAATCATTCATCATAACATTTCACATCTTCTAGCTTACTTTTAAAGACATGGGAAATCACCTCTTGCCTAACGATAAAGGCTCATGGGTACTCGCCTCTTGCCTTACTATAAAGGATCATGGCTACTCGCCTCTTATCCTTCTTACTTTGGGATTATGGGTACTCACCCCTTGTCCAACATCATGTGACATGGGTATTCACCTCTTGTCTTTCTATGAAGAATCATGGGTACTCGCCACTTTTTCAACTTCATGAAATAAGAGTAGTCGCCTCTTATTCAATTCTAAGGGATATGGGTACTCACCTCATATTCTATTCTAAGGAATATGGGTAGTCGCCTCATATCCTATCTTGATTTAGACGTCATGGGTAATCGCCTCTAGCCTCATCAATTACATAGTCTATTAACTTAGATTCATTTTAGGTGAGCAAGCCTTTCAACCTAGAATCATTCAATGTGAGATAGTCTTTCACATTCCTACATACATAAAGGAAATCATGTGGGAATAATCCCTTCCATAACAATCACATCAACAATCAATAATAATACATAGGCTTCACTCTCAAAGCCATTCTAATTACCTTATCAATCCTATAAGAATACATCTTAACCCATAATTTTTCCTTTCATAGCAAAAAATCCATTTACATCAGTTTCATCTTAGAAACACGGGTTAGGCATGGGTACATGGGAATTCATCATAATAGCATAGAATTCAATTAATTCATGCATAATCAATCACGATTCACTCAATTAAATCAACATATACAAAGACCCACAAATTAGAAGAAAACCCTAATTTAAATTGGAAAATTCTACTTTTCAATTAGGAGAACTTAGGGGTTCCATGGATGCAAGGATTCCATGGATGAAATGCCATCATACCTTACGATCAAAGCCCACAAATGCTTGAGGAATGGAGACTTGAAATTTTAGCCCTAGCTTCAATCTTCTTCTTCTTCTTCTTCTTCTTCAAGTTCTAGAAAGAGAAATATTTTAGAGAGGAAGAACCTAATTCTTTTGGTGAGTTTGAGAGAATGACTTGAATGGGCGAATTTAGGGGTTAAAATCACTTATATAGGGGTCCTAGGCTTGGGTAAAATGACATAGCTTTGATTTAATTAAAATCGAAAAAGACCCATAAGCCCTTAACCTTACATTTGACTGCCCCTCTTCACGCCAGGCTCTACGAGCCGTGGAGGCTCTCACGATCCATGGTGGAAATCGTGGTCCTTGACCAGTGGCTTGGATCTCCACCACTTAACCACTTCACCCCACACGCCCACCTCCACTATCCATCAAAGCCTTCACAAGCCTTCAAGTGGCTCGTGGGAGGAGGCTGCCTTTTGGGGTAGCTGTAGCTACTGCCTCATTTCACGTTCATCACCATGACTCGTGGTCCCCACCAAGAGACGTCATGGTGGTCGTGGGAGTTGAACATAATTTTCCTAGCTACTGTGAGCCACCACGAGCCACACCATGACTCATGGTGCCCTTCATGGCCCGTATGGGTCTTCGGGAAGGGAGCTCAAGCTCAAATCTATGGCTAGTGACTTGCCATCTAGCCCCTTGCTTAGTCTACTAGATTCCGAGGTGTTACAACAATATCACTATCTCATTTAGATCCCCCGAACAAATCAATGTGAACAAGAGGTTCAAAATATGATTTATTGTAAAATTTTATAAATCAACTACTAGATGCATTTACTAATCTTCCAAGGATTACTAAATCTTATGTTCCAACTGCAAATGCTCTAGTTCGTGTTGATATTCAGATAGAAAAAAATGTTAATGCAAATGAATCTTGACCACGTCTGAAACGTTGTAGACCAATTGATTCTAAGGATAATAATCCTCGAAAAAGGAAAGGATAAAATGATCATCATATAAAAGTGAGTGCTCAAGGAGAGCCTCGACACATAAAAAATGATGAGACAATAGAAAAGGTCAAGAAATTTGAAAATATTGAGAATGAAGAGATCTCAATAAGTTATGTCTCGACAGAAAAAAGGTGGAATCGAAATGATGTTGTGGTTGATAATATTTTTTCTTATAATGTTGCTATTGGAATAATGCAACAAGATGAGGATCTTGACCTAAAATATGTCGATGAATGTAGACAAACAAATGATTGGCCAAGACGCAATTCCAGCATAGTTTACTTCACTTGAAAAAACATAAAGTTTTTTTATTAATAATCCAAAATCCTGAAGGTGTCATGCCAGTTGGGTACAAATGGGTTTTTGTGTAACAACGAAATAAAAAAGATGAAATCGTAAGATATAAAGCACGAGTTAGGACTACAAGTCGTAGGAATTCCTACGATTCGTAGGACTAAGTCCTAGAAAAGATCAATGAATTTGAGTTCAAGTAATTGAACTACGAGATTCAAGGACGGATCGTACAAAGTTCTACGGGTCATAGAACATACCCATAGAAAAGTCCAAAATTTAAAAGTTAAGATGCTGTTTGACAAAATTTTCCTATGAATCGTAGGAATTCCTATGATTCGTAGGACCAAACCGTGGAAGTGAGTGTCAAGCCCAGATTTTCCTGTATTTCCTTTTTTGACTTCTTTTTAGGATTATATGTCTATAAATAGTCATTTAATTCTCGTTTTTACTGTTAGAAAATTTGATAATTCGTTTTTGGCTTTGAGAATTCTTTTGGTGAATACTTTATCCATATAATTCTTGAAGTATCGGTTTAATACAATCTTTTATTCATTAATTCAAGATTTCGGATTTCATCTATTCTAATTGTAAGTTCATGATTATTTTAACAAACTTATTATGAATTGTGATAACTCAAGCATGAATAGATAAATCCACAACTAGGGTTGTGGGAACCATGAGGATTTAACAACGTAGACCTAATAATTAGTTATAATCCTTGAATAAGTGTTTATGCATGTATTGTTAATATCTTCATTTTAATTGCTTTTTAACGGTGGCCAACGTTAAAACCCACCTTATTCCTACTTGCCCAACCAAGGAAGTAACAAATGAGAAAAGAGATAAAACAATAGAGATATATAGAGACTACAATCGTTATCTAATAGTCATAACCATCTTTGTGAAAGCTAATCTAGGGTCAAGGGTAAGGGTTAGTAAAGCACACACCCGTTGACCAACTAAGTTGCATGGTGAAATTTCATATTTGACCGGCCAATCAATTAGGAGATACATAACTTACTGACTTTGCATGTTAAACACTAGACATGATTACTACTATCAGGTTTAGTGCGTTAAGGACTTGTGGGGAACACATACACCCTAGTTTTATCTTCTATTGACTTAACAAAACATTAATCATGTTTACTTGGTTACTTGTTATTTAACTAAATAAATATAATTTTTTTGTTACAAAACCCTCATTTTTAGGAAAATAATCAGACTTAAAGTACAATCAATAGTTAATTAGCCTAAGTCTAGACCTCATTCCTCGTGAGATCGACTCTAACATCTATTAGGCTCTTCATTTGAACAACGACCGCTTATATTTCTTTAGGGAGGTGTAATTTGGGCGTATCACTATTCAGTCATTATCAGTTATCACTTACTTCAGTGGTATTAGATTATTACTATTTTAGTTAAATAATTATTTTTATTGGGAGTTATACTTAGCACCGAGCGGAATTAGGAATGAAGAATTCCAGTTAGTGTCCATGAAATTAGTAGCAATCTATAAGCTCTAGAACTATGTGCCACAGTGGGATTTAAGGAGTCTCCAATCAGTTAAGGCTGACTCCTTAGTCTTTATAGACATTAACTTAGTAGATCCACATTAGCTCAGATCAACCTTTATGCTCTGGCAAAGTACATTAGGCCGTTTTGATGGGGATTTTACACCAGACTCCATGTAGTAGCTTACATGGTTATATATCAATTTTAGTACCTCCCTCAGTCAGTCTTTTCAATTATTACATGACTAAGTATTTCAGTACAACTTGTTTAGTATTCATTTTATTTACTTGGTCAGCGCATCTGTTATGTTTTACAGTCCATCATGTTCAGTTATTATGTTTTTGTGAATTATCCTTCATACTCAGTACATCAAAGTATTGACCGTAAATTTCTACCTATATTATTTGATAATATATATTCTGACGCTCATTATCCAGCTCGTGGTTAGTACTATCTCCAGTCTGCAACAACCAAGTTGGTTAGTCCTCATCCTCCCAAGGACAACTCTTATGTTCCGATTTAGTTGTTACTTTCAGTTTCAGATAGTTGGAGTTAGCTAGGGTTTTGTGCTAGCAACTCATATTAGTAGAGGCTTTCAGACAGTCAGTTTATATTTCACTTGTGTTAAACTCAGATATCTGTCTATTTGATGTTAGATTCCTATTAGACTACTTTAGTTAGCTTCCACATTCAGTTAGTCATTCAATATTTATTAATGTGAATCTTAGTATCATGTCATACCATGAGGTTAGCTTGGGGTCACTTGCGGTTCCGAGTATCGTGGTGCAACTAGGGGGTAGTCTAGGGTCGTGAAAACAACCTAAGTGATAGTTAATTATTTTAATTGTTTGTCTAAGATAAATAGGTTGAATAACGTGTTTCAATTAATAAAGCAGTAAGAGTAGTAAGTAAAACATACTACTTTTATGAGGAAATATCCGATTCATAAAAGGTATAAAAACCATGACATGTACCTCTACAACATTTACTCCCAACTTCACTAACTTTCAATGAGACTTACAACAAACGATTACACACCCATTAACCTAAGG
This sequence comes from Solanum tuberosum, assembly GCF_000226075.1. NCBI lineage: Eukaryota > Viridiplantae > Streptophyta > Magnoliopsida > Solanales > Solanaceae > Solanum > Solanum tuberosum. The sequence goes on along the minus strand of NW_006238983.1, from coordinate 1,794,906 downwards.
AGTCATCTGGAAAAGCATCATTAATTTCAGCCCTATCTCCAAGCTTTAGCATTGCCTGTTCCTCTAATCTGGACAAGTGATCGGCAACTTGATTTTCGGTCCCCTTTCTATCTTTTACCACAAAATCAAACTCTTGCAGCAACAATACCCATCTAATCAATCTTGGTTTTGCATCCTTTTTCGCCATCAAATAACTCAATACAGAATGGTCAGTATGCACTATGACCTTAGTACCAAGAAAGTAGGATCGAAATTTCTTAAATGCAAAAACCACCGCAAGAAGTTCTTGTTCGGTCACAGTATAATTCTTCTGGGCCACATTTAGAGCTTTGCTAGCATAGTAAATAGGGTGAAGAATTTTCTCTCGCCTTTGACCCAATACTACACCAAGCGCCACTCCACTCGCATCGCACATTAC
>NW_006238983.1:1792858-1793414 GCF_000226075.1 Solanum tuberosum | reverse complement strand
CCATCTAATCACCCTCGGTTTTGCATCCTCTTTCGTCATCAAATACCTCAATGCAGAATGGTCAGTATGCACGATGACCTTAGTACCAAGCAAGTAGGATCGAAATTTCTTAAATGCAAAAACCACCGCAAGAAGTTCTTGTTCGGGTATTGACTGTTTCTCATGATTTGATTCCTTGGTTTGCAGACTTTGCTAATTATTTGGCAAGCGATATTGTGCCCCCTGATCTGTCTTTTCATCAAAGGAAAATTTTATGCATGATGTGAAGAAATTCTTTTGGGATGAACCATATTTGTATCGTAGTTGTGCTGATGGGATTATTCGTCGTTGTGTGCCCGAGGTTGAGATGTTGAGTGTACTTGAAGAATGTTATTCATCGCCCGTTGGTGGGTATCATAGTGGTATTCAGACTGCACATAAGATTTTGCAGTGTGGATACTATTGGCCTACCATCCACCAAGATGCTCATGATTTAGCCAAGTCTTGTGATCGTTGCCAAAGAGAAGGAGGAATTTCAAAGAGGCAAGAGCTCCCTATGAATCATATATTGGTGATA
>NW_006238983.1:1792348-1792457 GCF_000226075.1 Solanum tuberosum | reverse complement strand
CAAGACCCCCATAGGTATGTCTCCTTACCAACTTGTATATGGGAAATCTTGCCATTTACAAGTACAGCTAGAGCACAAGGCTATGTGGGCAATGAAGAAGTTAAATTTG
>NW_006238983.1:1790706-1791582 GCF_000226075.1 Solanum tuberosum | reverse complement strand
TTTTTAAGTGTAAGAGTGATCTACGGTCCTGATCTACGGACCGTAGATCGACTCACGGACCGCAGATGGGGTCTCGTGAGTCCAAACCCTAAGGCTGTCTGACCCAACCCGGACCGCCCTATTTAAAAACCCCTATGTTTTAAACCATTCCATTTCCCTCCATTACTCCCAAAACCGTTTCAACCATCCCATAACCTCCCTAAATCACTCCATAACTCCCTCATAATATCATCCCTTCCATAATTCCCCAAATTCCCTTCCATTTCACATACAACTCATTCCATATTCCATAAAAAGGGTCCGGTGTTTGGTTAGTAACGAAGAGGTGATTCCTTGGTCTTGCTAAGCTTAGTGTCATCACACAATCACCCCACTCCTTGTTGCTTGTAATGTAATAGACTTTCCCCTCACCTTGAATTTCGATTCATAGATTGAATATAGAAAGTCGAGAGTTGGGTCTTAACCATGGGTAATTGTTAGATGAAATTGCATGATAAACTTGAAAATTACTACGCCCTTGGAACGATAGATAGTGATTGTGTAGCATTATTGTATGTGATTGTAAGTCTAAATGTAAATTTCGACTTAGGGTTCCAAAAGTTGTCTAAACTGTTTGGTAAAATGATCATTCGGAATCCTAAGAATTAAGAACTAGCATAATTGAATGTTGAAATGCATGATGAGACTTCGTTAATGTTGAAAAATAAGGCCAAATATGTATGATCCTAAATAAAGAATGGTTGATACCTGGCTCAGATGGCATCCACGATACCCCGTCTACGGAACGTAGATCCATTTACAAACCGTAGATGAGGTTTGTGACTGGATGCATATGAAAAATTTCACCAAGTGTGAAACCACGGATGTGGACTACGG
>NW_006238983.1:1788069-1790411 GCF_000226075.1 Solanum tuberosum | reverse complement strand
GGCAAGTCAAAATCTGTTGCTCCTAGCTTCAGGTTAATCGATGAGGACACAAACACGGAAACTGATTCAGCATACGTTCTTCCCAACATACGGACTTCTCCCACTGCACCCCGTGTCACCGGAGGCACCCCCAGAAGGTGCTTCCCGACGTAGTCACTGTCTCCCAGTCTGATGAAGAGCACACACTGATCGGATCACCAACTGGGGCTGCTTCCAGTTCAGAGGAGGGGTCTATGTTCGGATCCGAGTCTGCCCAAGCTTCAGGCTCTGAGTCGAGTAATCTTTCGGGCCATGCCTCAAGGTCTGAATCTGCCCAGGTTTCAGGGTCCGAATCTGCCCATGCTGCAGAGTTCGGTGACAATGAGCAAGCAGCCTCGTCTGATGAAGCCACTAGATTGGAGCCAGTACCTGCACCATGGAATGATGATCCTATTCTAGTCACGGCAAGCTAAATAGATGGTGCGTAGAGGGCCAATGGCAAATTTTATCGGGATGCCAGGATGATAAATGACAAACAGAAAATGGCCCGACTTATTACAGAGGAACGCAGAGTCCTCACGGGGAGCTTGTACATTGTCCTGGACATCCACCGGTTGTTTAACTTTCACAAGTGTGACTGGATGGCTCGAGACCCAGGGACGTATAGCGAGGAGATTGTGCGAGAATTTTAGGCCTCCTATGCTGCCACTCTCCGAGGTTCAATTTCCAAGCAGTCAAAGCCCTTAGCCCAAGATCCTCTCACTTCCACTGTGGTCCGAGGTTGTCTGGTGGACATATCACCTGCCACCATCAGTCGTTTTCTGTATGGTCCTACCACGGGTCACTCTTGGTCTCTCAACATAGCAGAGTTTGATTACAGATGGGACATCGTGCGGAGTGGCGCTTTCCAGAGGAACGCTGAGCAGCGAGAGGCTGTTCTACTATGGTTCGCTAGGTACATTGCTGCAGATGGCAAGTGTGCGGAATGGATGAGCAGCGAGAGACTGTTCTACTATGGTTGGCTAGGTACATTGCTGCAGATGGCGAGCGTGCGGAATGGGTCGCCGCTCCACGGTTGGGCATCCGAAAGGCCACATTAAATTTTATGGTTAAGTTCTTCTGGTTGCTGGTACGTAACAGAGTGTCGCCTACAAAAGCTGACAACCAAGTCACATGGGGAAAGAGCGGTTATGGTTGCGGCAATGGTAGCAGGAGTGGAGATTGACTTTGCCCGCATGCTGCTGGCAGAGATTCACGAGAGGGCATTCAAGACCTCCACTACTTACCCTTTCCCATGTCTAATTTTTCAATTGTGCAGAGAATCTGGAATGTCGATATGGCATTTTGACAGGTTAGTCCACCCTACATGGGCATTGGACATAGGCCTCATTCGAGATGAGGCAAATGTGGCAGCAACTCGCAGAGAGCCCTAGGTTGAGGTACCTCCCTTAAGTGTTGATCTTGCAGACACAGTGGGGCAGGCACAGGGCAGTGACCCCAGTATACCAGATCACACCGATACTGTCCCGGCCTCCTCTTCTAAGGCAGCTAGTATGGCTCCTAGCTCTTCCCGGTCCACACCATAGTTAGGAGCGACTGTTGTCCCATTGGCCAAAGTACAGAAATTAGAGGCTCAGATGACCACACTGCTGCATCACATCTAGCCGTGGATGAAAAGTCGATAGCCGAGTCCGACCTAGAATGGAGGGGATGATGGACCGGAAGGTCTAGGCTGTTAATAAGCGTCTTGATGCCTTTGAATTGCGTATACTTGAGCGATCAGCCCCGACCATAGATCTATCTGCTTTGCAGGCTGAATTAACCAGTCTCCGGACCGACGTTGATGCCATTCTTGCCGCCCCTTCAGTTGAGCCTCAGGTTGCACCTACTGCACTGGCTGATGATACAGTGTTGGATGCTTTATTCAGTGGGACCGCCGAGGAGGGGCTTGCACCGACACATGCCAAAAGGCAAGCGGCACCGTTCTCATCGCACTGAGCAGGAGAAAAGCTCAAAAAGAGACAGCGTAGGCAGGAGAAGGAGGCTAGGAGGGATTCACTTTTAGACGAAGAGTTGCGCGAGCATAGGGTGCGTGAGAGAGTTGCAGGGGCATCGATCTCTGCCCCAGTTGTAGAGGTCCAGCTTGTTTTGAGGGACGTAGTGAGCACCACTGATGGTGCGGTGAGAGTGATAGAGAGCACTACTGAGGGTGCTATGATTGCTGATGTGGGCACTACTGAGGGTGCCCCCACTATTGTTCCAGCGGGCTCCGAGAAACCGGACCCCCTGCTTGTTGATGATTCGTCGACGCTTTGCGCCACAGGTTTGCTTCACCCAATCCATTTTCGTTTACTGTTTCTGAA
>NW_006238983.1:1784109-1784695 GCF_000226075.1 Solanum tuberosum | reverse complement strand
ATCTGACCAAGTGTGGAACCACGGTGTCTATTTACGGTCCGTAGATTGATTTACGGACCGTACTGTTGATCCGTAGATTGATACTGCGAGGGTTCCAGTACCTGATTTTTGAAGATTCCAAGTGTGGAGCTACGGAGGGGAGCGACAGACCGTAGATCGATCTACGGTACGTACTGCAAGTCCGTCATTTGCTTCACAGAAGCTGATTTTTGGAAGCTGAAATATTTTCCAAGTCTTGGCTGACAGAAGGGACTTATGGATCGTAGATCCATTGACGGTCCATAAGTCAGTCTCGTGGAATGAAGATGCGTGCCTGAACAAACTTTCCTTAATTTGTTTCCCTTTTAATTTAGGATTTTGTTATTTATAAATAGGGCATGTAAACCTCGTTTTTGGAGGTTAGACATTATTATTCTAGTTTTACTTGGTGACTTTGGAGATTAATTTGCAACCCTAGCAATTATTGATTTTCTAAGATCGTTTTGAAGATTTTGGATTTGCAATTCAAGTTGAATTTCTGGGTTATTATTCTCTTTACGTAAGTTCATGATTTCTTCATCTAAAAATATGAATTGTGTTCTTGCTA
>NW_006238983.1:1780833-1783375 GCF_000226075.1 Solanum tuberosum | reverse complement strand
TCATCGGTGGCATTTACCAGCTCCACCGTGTAGAAATCACAACCTCGAGAAACCTCAAGAACGATCGGCGCATACCCATCGGCATGACTCCCCTCACCATGAATGACCAATTCCTAGTCTTTCCAAATAAATTTCATCAGTTGGTGAAGGGTAGAAGGCACAGCCCCAGCCATGTGGATAAACGGTCTTCCAAGAAGCAAATTGTAGCTAGTATTAATGTCCAACACCTGAAACTCCACATTGAATTCTGCAGGCCCCATCTGAATATCCAAGTTCACCGCACCCAATGTGTCTCTTTGCACTCCATCAAAAAGCCCTCACATTGACTTGGTTCTGGTGAAGCTTTCCCAAGTCAAATTTCAGCTGCCTCAGAGTCGAAAGTGGGCAAATATTAAGACCGGATCCGTCATCGACCAAGACGCGATTTATTATCTTATCTAGACACATAGCGGTAACGTGCAGAGCTTTGTTGTGCATCCTGCCTTCAAAGGGCAGCTCTTCATCACAAAAACTGATTCGATGTTCTCGAATAACCTGGTTTATCATGGCTGCTAGATTGTCGTTGTTGGTGCCCACGGGCACATAAGTGTCATCCAAAGCCCTCATCAGAGCCTGCCTATGCAACTGTGAACTCATCAATAAGGCCCACACAGAGATCTGAGCCGGCGTCTTCTCCAAATGCTTCACAATTGAATAATCTTCCGGCTGCATTTTTCTCCAAAACTCTTCGGCCTCGGCTTCACTGATCGGCCTTTTTGTTTGGTCCTTCTTCTGCACACCCTAGATCAGCTCTTCTGGCGTGTAGCACCTGTTAGATCTGATCATACCTTGGGTAACAGCCGTTTCAATCACAAACTTTGGTTGGGTAAGAGTTTCTCGTGGCACCAAGGCAACAGCCTTCTCGGGTGTCAGAATCACAAACTCTTTCTTCTCTCTAATGCTCAACGAGGCTACAGCCCTTCCCAGCTCATCAAGATCAATCGAAACTATTGCCTTTGTCACGCACCAATCATCATCTGTCTCTATCATATTGATAGTGACTCCTCCATAATTTGGCAAAGGATTGCTATTGACATTGGGCACGACTGTCTGAAGAAAGACCACGTTCTGGTCAATCAGTTATTGGATCTTATGCTTCAGGTTGATAGAGTCCTCGGTATCATGTCCAACACTATTGGAGTGATATGCGCACCTCTAGTCAGGTCTGTAAAACTTTGAGCTAGTATCAACAGGCTTGGGTCCCACTGGATGAATATATCCTACCGCAGTTAATCGCTCGAATAGCTTTGTTCGGCTTTCAATAAGCGGAGTGAAAATTCTAGCAGGTTTCTTCTCAAATCTAGGATGGGAGGGATCGTAATTATCTTGTTGAGGGAGAGGCGTTTGGCGATAATTTGGAGCATTCGGACGGAGGGCTTGATATCTGGGATATGAGTTGGTTTGATAATTTGGTTGTGGAGCTTGGTTGTTCGAGGGGTTATTTTGGTAAAGTGGAGCTGGAGTTCGGTACATTGGGGGAGTTTGGTAGCTAGGAGGGGGAATATTTTGATAACTGGAGGAGGGGTATTTTGGTAACTGGAGGGAGGGGTATTCTGGTAACCAGCCTGTACATAACAAGCCGGGTATGAACTCTGTGAAGGTCGAGAACGACCTTGGTATGATGAGGATTTCCTTGGGGTCTTCTTCCCCCTCATAAGAGATAGATGACACATCCTCTCTTTTCTTCTTCAACAAGCCCGGAGATCCGGGCGAGGCAGCAACATGGGAAATCTTCCCGGTTCTCAATCCATTTTCGATAGTCTCACTTACCTTGACTATCTCAGCAAATTTTGAGCAACATGATTCTGTCATAATATTCGGGCTCTTGCACCCACACAAACACTTCGACAATTTCCTTTTCTGACATAGGAGGTCTAACTCTAGTTGCCTCCTTTCACTATCTATATGCGAATTCTCTGTAAATTTCGGTCGACTTCTGCTTCATCTTCTCCAAGGAGTAACGATCAAGAACGATCTCCACATTATAGGTGAATCGTTCGATGAAGTCCTTAGCCAGAGTGTTCCAGCTAGACCACTGTCTCGTTTCATGAGACGTAAACCATTCTAGAGCCTCTCCGCTCAGACTTCGGCTAAAAAACCGCATTAATAAAGCTTCGTCTCTCCCAACTCCCACGATTTGGTCACAGTAGGCCCTCAGGTGTGCTAAGGGGTTCCCCGTTCCTCCGAAGATATCGAATTTTAGCACCTTGAACCCTTCCGGGAGGTCCAAATTCGAATGAATGCACAGGTCTTCGTAACTCAACCCAACGACCTCAGGAATGCAGTTCAACTCCTTCATGAATTTTCTAATTTCATCTTTTATATCTATCTTGGCGGTCTCTTTCTTTAACCTCCATTCTCTCTCCCTCTCCTCATAGTGGTTGAGCTCCAAACCATGGGTGTCATGCTCGTTGGGGACTGGTATTTGGAAAGTGGCCTTTTGCGGTAGTGGTGGATAAATAGAGGGACTCTGGCCATTTAAAGGGGCGTGATAGTTTTGGGG
>NW_006238983.1:1731514-1772078 GCF_000226075.1 Solanum tuberosum | reverse complement strand
ACCTCCATTCTCTCTCCCTCTCCTCATAGTGGTTGAGCTCCAAACCATGGGTGTCATGCTCGTTGGGGACGGGTATTTGGAAGGTGGCTTTTNNGTGGAGCAATAGAGGGACTCTGGCCATTTAAAGGGGCGTGATAGTTTTGGGGAAAAGTCTGGGGGCTGGTATACTGGTTTTGGTGAAGGAGGTAAGTGCGTGGGTTATTAGCATTTTGGCTGTGAAGGGGTAGGCCAGTTTGGTGGTTTGCATTAGGGGGAGGGAGTGGTGCTTGGAGGTTGGTATTTTGAGAGGGGTGGTGTTTGATAAGAGGCTGAGGCGTAATGAGGATTTTGGGTGGTAAGGTCAATGATAGAGGAATTACGAGCAGGACTTGAAGGCGGGTTTTGAGCTTGTTCCACGTTAGGAGGGGGAATTTGAGCTGGAGGTCTTCCGTCTGGTTGAGTGTTGACAGCAAAAATCGGAGGAGGAAAATCTTGTTTTCTCCGCATCTCGACCCTCATCTCAGCAATTTGTTACATCAACTGCAGGATCAGTTCATTCTGATCAGCAAAGGCGGGCTGAGCCACCACGACATCAGTAAGGCTGGTTTCTTCGTTGTTATCACCCATTGCTGCTTTTCCCTTTTGTGAACTTTGACTGGGGAAGGAATCTGTAGGACCTTTAGATCTAGTGAAATAAGGATGATTGGTCAGTGTATCAACACAGATCAGTTCTAACTACCTGTAGAGAAAAATAACTAAAGACAAATCTGTTAGTATTACGTATGGATGAATAACGCAAGATATCACATAGAAGGCATATAAACACATAAGAGTTGCTTCATTTGAGAACATGTTAACCCACGAATAATGGGGACTGATTTTTTGAACAAGCAGGAATTTGTTCATTTTATTTTGAGGCTAGTGACTCATGAAGGTTGAATTGCGTCAAGCTAAGGCCTTCTTGCTGCATCTCTCAGCATCTGTTGATCTGAACTCAATGTTTCTTTGTAGAATGAAGGGGAAAAAGAAAATTTTAAAAGATAGGGGCCGGGCCTTGAAAGGCTGCCTACGTATCTCCCAAGAAGAATTCAGGCCCTACGTAGTTCGAATACAAAAGGCAATTCTCATTTTCATTCATTCATTCGATTGATTACAAGGAGAGTTAAAAACATACAATAAAGCTCCTAAAAGATAAAATGTGCTTCCATCTAAGCCATTCTTCTTCTAATTGTCGCATTAATCATGCGGGGGTATACTCGTATGCTTCGAGGGAAATTTCTCATTCCCTTCTTTCCACCGTCCCTGGAAAGGGGGACTATAGACAATTTCCTCCTCGGTATCTTCTTCAGTAGTTCTAGGGTGAGTGTCTTCGGGACCACTATTGACTTCTTGATTGAAGGAAGAGCATTTTCCATGTGACTTTCGAAGCGTCATGGTTATATCTTTGATGAAGACATCGCGTTCCTTCTGCACATCAACTGTCTTTTTACTTATAACATCGCATTTTGTCATCTTTGCTGCCAATTCCGCGTCTAGTGCCGCATTTACTGCTCATGCGACCGCGGCGGCAAACTCCACTTCTATTCTCCTTTCTCTGGTTTCCTGGATCTCTTGCCTGAGCCGCTGCAATTCCATCCTCAAATCCTCCTCAGTTAGCTCTATGTCGATACCCTTGCCTTTTTCCATCCTAGCAGCAATTTCACCTTTCCTGAGATGATAGAGTAATATTTTAGGATTTGGTAGTAGAATTTTATTTCTGGCTGAGAAACTCAAGACTCGTGGAATTTTGGTCGAACATTTGGTAGTGACTTGTATTTTGTATTGTAGGGATTTTCGGAAAATTTTGAAAGGAGTGAACCAAAATGCCCTCATTCAAAGCAACATATCACATAAACAGTTTAAAGCATACAAGCATATATCGCGCGTCCTAAACAGATAGGGGGCCCTTTTGTGCCAAGGGTAGGCCTAGCGTATTTGAAAGATGTATGTGTAGAATTGAACCATTTTGTTACCCCAAAGCAATTTCACATATAAAATGATGTTCAAGAAGCGAAAATAAGCAGGGGAAGTAGGGAATAAACGAAAAAATACAAAGGAAAGGCCCACACAGGGGCAAACAACAATAAGTACATATAGAAAAACTCACGCAGGGGCGAAATCCGCTAAGACGCTTCCGATGGCCCAGCCTCTGATCTGCTCCTCTTGTTTTGTACCATGAGATGCTAAAGCCTATATTGAATCATTAGCAAGTATCCTTCGCTCCGGCGGCCTTTCTCTTCCCAGTCCGCTTTTCTTATCTCCAATCCATAAGTTAAGCTCTCCCAAATCGCTTCTCAAGCTTTCTAATTCTTGAGTGACGCTCTCGAGGGCGTACTTATCCTCCTCTTGCTTTCGGAGAAATTCCTCGTGCATTTTCTGGGCTTCTCTTCTTACCCCTCTTAGTTCTATCAAAGCTTTGGACTCTTTGTCCTCTACACTGCGGTAAATGTTCAGAACTGAGAAGGAGATACCATGTATATTGCGCTTCAACCAAGCTTTGTAAGTTTCATTGTACCCCGTATTAAATCGATCTATGGCAATGGTGTCCTTGTTCATTCGCACTGCTCTTTTCCATTCTCTCAGCATCTTTGAAGCCTCAGGCACTCTATCATCCCCGATGTCAAACACATAAATACGGTAGTATGCTTCTGGGGTGTAGTTTGTCTTCTTCCGAACTGTCTCAGGACCCGGATGGGTGCATATGGGCGAATACCTCGAATACCTGGCAGAGGAAGCACAAGTTGTCTGTTGCCCCGTACTATGACATCTTTCAAGATGAAACGGTCGAACATCTACTGGATATTTTCTTCCCTCAACTCAGAAAAAAATTGAGCCCATCTTTCTCTGGTTCTTCTTTTTTCTAAGTCTGCCCAGAACAACATGTCATTCAAACTCTTAAGAGCATTATGCTCATCGAGGGTATGGAGTTCTTGAGTTCCGTGTCTGTTCACCAAGTGACTCATTATCCACCATTGGAGGAGAAGGTTGCAACCCTGAAAGTAACGATGACCTTCCTTGCATTTTCCCAAAGCACGGTACATGTCGGAAAGGATGACAGGTGCGATAGGATAATACTTTACTTGCCCTTGGTTTATATGTCCGTGGAATAGAGTGTGTGTAAGAATTATTACTCGGGTGTTGATACTGAGGCTCGGACCGTGTGGGAAAACCATGGTGCCTAATAGTGCAATAGTAAATGTCAAAGGTCTGATCTCGTCCCATTCTCTGAAAGTGACCCTAAACTCTTGGTTGTAATTCATATAGAAGCTTGTATGCCCGAATCTGACATAGAGATCCATAAAAGAAACGCTAGAATCATCGGCCCAGTAGGCGCAATCATTTCTTAATCCGAGTAAGTTTACAATATCCTCGAGGGTAGGCTTGTTAGGGATTAGGATGTTTTCCCATTTTCTCACTCTTCCTTCAAGCCCTGAACCGACTGTGTTTATTCCGTCTCGAATTTCCTCAATCGTCGGGGTGATTTCCATGATTCCAAATCGGAACACTATTTTCTCGTTGTCCCAATAACCTGTGAGGACTTCAATCAGCTCGGGCCACCCGACCATATTGATGAGTTCTGTTAAGGCCCTTATATATTTGTTGAGGGCCCTTTTGTGAACCGTAGTGAGGTTGTTGTACCACATCTTGAGCAAAACTGGGGCTTCTACTACCATGTCGAATTTAGAAAATCAATCCATACCTACAAAATAAAGCACGGTTAAGATTCTCTCCCCTAAATAGGCAACAATCAGGTTTCCACACATACATCTTTCAAATGTCAAATAATATGATATGTCGTTAAGTCGTGGACCTTGGACATGATTTTTGGCGGTTTTACTAATGGACTTAATACGCCTTGGGTATTAAGCAGTCTTAGGCTAATGCTTAGATTTGAATTTGGTTTCGCTCTACTCTAGGTTGACTAGAATTGGTTGAGAAATGACGGTTACCTGAGTCGAACAAACAACGGGGTGAAGTCTAATAAACGACGTTGGATGACCACAAGCCAACTATTCGTTTATCACTTCCAAAGAATTCAACTTGTGTTTTTTTCTGAAGGACAACCGTGATAAGCCACGTAACCGTCTTTTTTCCTAATGCAATCTATTTGCCATTTGGCGAAATTGGGTGCCATGAATGCCACAATTCAATATATGCGATAAATAAAACAAGTAAACAGTAAAAACACATAGCCAAATACATTAATCTTAAGGTTAGAACCATTCAAAGCCCCAGCAGAGTCGTCATTCTATTTTATTAGGAAAATATTATTTAAACTAGTTTTAGAGTCGCCACTTGATCAAGAAAACTGTCATTTTCAAAAGACTAAAACAGAAAATCTCATGAAAACTTAAACGGAGTTCGAGGTTCTTATTAGTATTTCGGGAAGGGATTTAAAGCACCCGAAACACCCGCTAACATGTGGTTATCCGGTAATTAATTATTTGCCTAAAATAATTTATCTTAACTTGAATTACAAAATTTATAGTTAGAACCGTTTTAAAAAGGGGAAAAGGAGGGAGATACGGGAATACTATCTAAGTGAGATAATTTGCAACATTTGTTCTTAAAGTTTTGTCAAACGATGACTGATTTAGTTAAGTTGTTAAATCAAAATGGGCGTCTTTCGGGGATTTAAATTTTTCGACCTTAAGATTAGCAGCAAATATTAGCAAGCACACAAATACAATAAAATAGAGAGGGAAAAAGACTCGAGCCCAAATTTGGTTTTTTCTGTCCGCCTAGACCAACACTTGGACCTAATTTCATTTTGGGCCAAAAGGCCCAATTTTCGCCACTTGTCCTAAATTCTAACAGTATAATAGCAAATAAGTGGGCTTAGGCCCAAAAGTAACAAAATACATTTTTTTGAAATAAAGAGTGGGCCTTTGGCCCAATTTTTCAACTCTCCAATCCGTTGCATATTCTCGACGTCGGGACCTGTTCATCGATTTTAATGGTTGACTGACTCGGAAAGGGAAATTGAGCCTTTATAGCTCTCCCGAAATGCAAGGGAAGAAGATAGGAGTTCGTAGTGAACTTGGGCAGATTTCACATGCAATAAAAATAGGAGTAAAAATACAAATTAGAGCCTCGAAATAACACAAATAATAACATATTTAAGACAACTTATCAATTCAACTTTTATGATAATATGTGGCAAAATAAACTTGACCAAATTAAACAACGTAGAACGCTAATGACCCAAATCCCATTAATAAACAAAGTAGTAGACATTCAAGCTACTGTGTCATATAAGTGCAAAAATAATGAATCCTAATAATGTTAGCAAATTCACTAATTAACCTACTATTCAGTGAACATTACAAGTGATTAGCATCATAACAAAAAGGGTCCCAGCGGCTTCCAAATCCCAAAAAAAAAAACAAATAAACAATGGAATATTATCTAAACCAAACAAAGAAAGATGCAAAAGAAACTAAGGCATGCTGGAAAATTACGATACACATGACACGATACATGTCGGAAATAGCATGCTCACCTAATGTCCAAATTGGAATAAAAATTACACAAAACTAAACAAGAACTCGTAGCTAAAATTAGCTTATCACTACTAGTAGCAGCAAAAGAAGTGATTTAAGATTTCAAAAATATGAAGCAGTAAAAAAAAATTCGAATGATCTAAACTGAGAGGTGAAGGAACACTTGACTCTTTCTTGAGCTAAAACAAATACGGACAGCACCCTAGGACAACATGCTACTGCTGCACCAACTGATTTTAGCTTTTTAAAATATTTAAAGTCAACAACAAGTAACGACCCATGATGAATAATAGAGGAAGAAACACTTGAAAGAAGGAACATGTCAATGCAAGCTTAATAACAGGTTCAAATCGACAGGTACAACGACGACAACAAAACAGACCGCTAAAGCCTTGGAACATCATAATTAATCATAAAAATGAACAACTCAAACACAAACAGATTTAAACTCAAACTAAACCGAAATCTTCAATCATTGGATCTGAAAAACAAAGATGCTAATAGCTAGATTCAAACATTTGAAATATTTTGTTATGCAGAATACCCGTCAAACAACCACAACACAGGGGAAACGAGAGCACAAGCACACAAGATTTCAAATACACGAGAATCTGGATACACACGATGTCAAACAGAACCTAATAGCGAAGAATAAGAGGAATCGGTTTTACCTTTCTCGAAGCAGTGAAATGAGGCTACGAACTGAGGAGCGATGACTTCACCACCACACACAAATTTCGAGAGTTCCGACGAGCAGCGTGAATGTCTCGAAAAAAAGAAACTAGCTCCTGAATACGCCCTATAATGCTTGATTTCTTAAGTTAGTATTTGCTTTTAAAAAATCTATGTATCCCTATGTGTCTTTTCTTTCTCTTGACTCCAAATTTCAACCAAAATCTCTTTCAAAAAGAAAAAAAATAAAAAATTTCCCCTTTTCAACAGTGAATAAGCAACTATATATAGAAGGGAATCACTAGGGTTTTGAGTTTGGGAGGGAAGAGGCTGGAAAAAATATCCCATTAGCAACAAGGATCAATTCAAAATTTAAATTCCCAAAATCCTTTCACCATTTAGGACAAACAACCTTTTTCTTGCAATTTCAACCCATTCCGGAAGAGGAAAGGGGAGAAACGCATGCCTCTTTGCTGCTGGAATCGCACGATTTGGAGAGACGTTGGACTGCTGGTCTGCTGTCTGTCGCTTTACTCACTGATGTTGTTCACGCTACTGGATTTCTCTTTTGTGAAGGAGAAAAGGAAGTGGGCCGGGTTGTTTGGATTGGGTCGAGATAGTGGGTGTGTCTTGCAGCTAAGGGCTGCTGTAAATGTTTGGATCGCTGGGATTGTTGTTGGAATGTGTATATATTGTATGTCTTTGGATCGGTTGAATGTTAAGAGGTGGGCTGGAACATTGAATTCACTAGAGTGGGCTGAAAAATTGCAAGGAAAGTCCCAAAGCTGGTCTCTTGAAGGGGTTAAAACCAATTGCTAGATTTTGGGTTAAAATTATAATCAAACAATAATCCAAATAAATTTCAAATGTAACTAAATCGAATTCAAACGATCAAATAGTCAAGGCTTAAGCAAGACAAATTTATGCAAATTAATTAATGAGCGTCTAAATCTTAACGAAATAAAATAATTAACTTAATTATAAACTAATTAATATAAACGACTAAATAACCAAATATTTAAATAAAGCTAAAATCCTTTTGAGACATTTTTCGAACATTCATAAAATATACTAATTAGGCACATAATTATATAAACTATCATATTTATTATTTTAAAATTTATAAAAATGACAAAACTACTTAAAATGACTTGAAAATTATTTTGAATTTTATAAAGCCAATTATTTCAAATCATTTAGAATTTAGGAAGCTCGATGATTAATTTATATTGTGGAGGTCCAAAATTGAGTGTCAACGGCGTGTCCAGAGACTAGTACTAATAATATGAATATGAAATTAAAGATTTTGCTGCAAATATAATGCAATTCAAAATCGTATTTTTTAATGGCTAATAGTTAGGGACAGGGTGGACTCACATGGGTTCCAAGGGTTCACCTGAACCCCCTCGATAAAAAATTACACTGTATTTATATAAAGTACATTTTTTGTATGTATGTAAATATATTAATTTTGAACCCCCCTCATGAATAAGAAGCAAGTTGTAGCATAGTGGTAGACTCTTATAAAGTTGACCCTCTTGTGCTTAGGGTTCAAATCCCATTGTGAACATTTTATTTTTTTAGTTTCTCTTCATTTAGTTTCAGCTAAAAAGTCTCTTGTAACAGAACTAACTTTTTTTACCTATAATTAATATATTACTAATTCCTTGGAATTGTGTTTTGTTGTCTTTTTCACACGTTTATACTTTATTTTTCAAACCCCCTAAATGAAAATCCTGAATCCGCCACTGATTAGGATGCACAAATAATGTGACTCATGCATCATTTTCCTCCATGTGATTACACACCTAACTTCAATTAAACAAGGATTAGAAAAACATGATCATATTACTCACATTTTCTGTATGAACCAATTCACCTAAATAAATGTCAAGTTGAATATATATAAAACATTGATATAAATTTCATATTTCTAACTTTTTTCTAATAATTTTTGCAATACTATATACTTAAAATAGTTAGGTAGCTTAATTTTATATTATCACATAAAGTATTTATTATAAAGTCTTGGCAGATTTATAACTATATAATATAAATTATATTATCATATTGTATACAATATTGTAAAATAGAATTAATATTACTAAATTAAAGCTTTGTCATAAATAATTATAATTGAAAGAACATAGGACAAGTGATTATAAATGTTTAATACAAATTATCATAGAGTTACTCATTTTTTAGATTAAAATGACAAAATACCATTGAAACTTTTCAAAATACATTCAATGTTTAAATATGGGAAGATAATGACATTTCTTTAGTGGTATTATTTTTTACTTCACTCAATTATATAAAAAAGTTTAAGAAAAAATATAGAAATAAATATCAATATAAAAAAGGTCACCAGAGGCCTTCTTCTTGACGTTATGATCATAAATGATGGACACCATTTAAGTACAATTTTTCACTTAAATATCCATACTTGAAATTTCATATGTGCATGACACTAATGATCACGATTACCAAAAATATTTCAATATTTTTTCTTTATAAGTAATATATCTTTTGAAAAAACTATTACTCAACTAATATTTGAGTAAGTCTATCATACAGAGGTAGTTTTACAAAAAAAATGTACTTTTATAGTGAATGTCAACATTGTTATATGTAGAATGTTATAGAGACAAAAAATATAACCTTGAAAATTAGTTCTAAAGAAAATTAGAAGATTATAGTAAAATGTTGTTATAACAAATTATAGTTAAATAGAGGTTTGAGTGTATGTCAAATATTTAGCTTGACAAATTCTTTGTTTTAGTAGCATAATTTAATTTTAATATATGAACAACATAACCTATTGTGAAAAATATTACATAACTTTAAATTTCTACCTTATCTTTGCAAAATTGTAGTCTTCTCCTTTTTTGAGTCACATGCATATCATATAGTTGTTGTCTAATAAAAGTATCAAGTATCTTTTATAAAAATTGTATGGTGATAAAAAACAATAAAAAATTTCAATAAAAAAAATAACATATGAATAAAGTTTTAAGTATTATTTATAGAATTTTTAATTTGATTTAAGTATAAAGTTTTAAGTATCAACCACATTTTTCTTATTTTATTTTTATATGGCTATCAAGGAGCGTATCTTACGACATAACATTTTCTCAGATTAAAATAAACACAAAATATTACAGGAAATTCATGCATAAAAAAATTCATACTCAATATAAATATAAAAAAAAACAAATATATTGAACAATTCATAGCCAATGAAGAAGGAAGACGAAAATATATGTTCATGCTATATTCACTCTAGTGATTCATTTTTCGAAATCTCACCACTTTGCTTTCTCCGTTCATTTTTACTTACATTTCTATCAAAAAATAATTATTATCATGGCTATACATCAAAACTAATAATTCATAAAAAAATAATTATCATATTATAATTAAAAGTAAAATTATATTTTCGAAATAGTGGACTAAACATCAAAACTAATAATTCAATGGTCTACGTTGATGCCCGTTGTTCTAGCAAAATTAAGAAGAAATTCCTTCATTTGAGGGTAAAAACATAAAAATAAAAAATAGAAAAATACATATGAAACATCTTACCGCAATCATGTGCCCTTCGTATTTTTTATTACTATGTCTCTCCCACAACTTGATCAATTAATTTTCTTAGGAAAAATAATCTACAATGTATGTATTCGTCAATTTTCACTGATTACGTAAACACAAATTATTAAGTTCTCTCTTGAATGAAAACACAAAAGAAATTAATTAAAGAATCAAAACAATAAAATTAAATGAAAATCCCCTTGCACTATTTATAATAGTTTTCTTTGTGAATCACAGTTCATAGTTAATTGCACATTTCTCTGTTCTCTTCTTTAATAGAAAGCCAATACCTAAATTCCAATGATAAGAGCATCAAAGAAACATATTAATGGATTAGAGATGAATCATTTATGAAATTGTTAAGTGATCTCAAATAGTCACAGAAAAGAGATCCCCAAGAATTTATAAGGAGTGGATGATTGTGATTTATGATCGAAGAAAGATGAAGGTTGAAATTGTTGTGACTATTCGTAGGAAATATGTCTTTTTTAACAAATAAAATATGTAGGTTAATTAAAAGTATATTTATATTCTAAAATGATACAAATAATATTGAAGTATGTACGTGATGAAAATCGTACGAGGATAATGCAAGTATGAATTGATGAATAAGTTGCTACAATTTATTCACCAACTCTTTCTTATGTAGTACCTCAAGTTTCGTTGAATTTCGAACTTGATCAATTGTTGCAAATAACACTTGAGATTTTTTAAGAAGAAGAAATGTAGAAAACTTGAAAACTATAGTATAAAAATGAGAGGAAACACTTCTATTTATAGCTAACAAATTGTGTTATGAATATGTGCTAATTGTGCCTTATCAGAAAAGTTACAACCCTTCGAAAAAGGCACTGCTCATCAGAAAAGTCACAACCCTTTGAAAAAGTTACAACATATCATAAAAGACACAATGCTTTGAAAAAGTCACAACTCTTTGAAAAAATCACAACCCTTCTGAAAAGTCACAACTCATCGAAAATGTCACAACCCCTCAAAAAAGTTTCAACCCTCCAAAAAAGTCACAATTCATCGCAAAAGTCACAACTGTTTAATGTGAAAAAAGTATCTATATTTAATATAATATAAGTAATTAATTAATAAAAATAATAAATTGTGTATTTTTTAATTGGGGTATTATAGTAATTCAACATTCATTTTTGAGAGTTCATGCTTTTAAGGTAGTATAGATAGATAGATACAGATATATGAAACTAAAAATTATTTTCAGATCGTAATTTTGAAGAAAATTATATTCATCAATTATAATAGATTTTATGATTTGTAATGACGACAAATAAATTACAATGTGTAATTATAACATTTTATTTTAACGTTAATTTCTATTTTTTAATAATTTTATTCTCTTATATATAACTAGTTCTAACATATAGAGTTACCTTCTAGAGATTCTCCAACTTCTTCGCGCGGCTGAACTAGATGTTAGGTCCTCCATGTTGATAGATCAGTTTCTGCACATCCCAGCTAGCTCAATATTTCTAACATGCGTGAATAATTTCGCATGCCTCACCTCATATAAGGATCATCACCATTTGAAAGAGATAACGTCTTCAAAATGATCGACAACAAGACAAGATCAACTTGAGATTGCAGGCCAGCTGCTTGCAATAAATTAAAGTGCTGGATGGTCTCAGATGTAATACAGTAGCATCTAGTATTGCATATGGAAGCTCAAAACATTTTTTCATACGCAAGTGATATAATACACAGCGAAGAGATTTCTATCTCATCTGATATTGTCATTGACAGCATTATACAAATGAATGGATCCTTAAGACTAAGCAGATCAGACATGACAAACGTTAATTGAATACTGAATATGGATTTTAGTCAAGTGGTTCTTTTTCGTCGTGATAAATATCCAAAGATTACCTCACTAACCCATGAAGCTGAGTCTTCTGAGAAAGGCTTAATCATACCAAAATCATAGAATGTGAAGGACATGGAGGAGAGACAAATACAGAGTACACAAAGCATGACCCCTTCCTGATGGCTTGAAGTCAAGCGAAAGGGATAAGACATGTGCCATCACGTCCGGTTTTGGGTCTTGACAAAAGCACACAACCAAGTATAAAATTACCGCCTTGCCCTCGTCTGGAAGCAGGCATGTCGTCCATGACCTGCTTCCTCACCTCTTATTACTAGTAGAAAAAATAAAGTATTCCTTGAAGTTAACAGAGTTTCTGAGGAGTAATCATTATAACTTGGCCCATTTTTCGGTCCACACACTTATAGGTATGGGTGTCAAATATGTCCTAAAAATTGGTGGTCCACCCAATTCGCCCAAAATCTTGAGCACAAGATAATATCATATTGGTTGACCCTCTTAATCTAACCAAACATAACTCATTTTTAAAGTGATCTCTAAATTTTGTCAAACTCTAGCACATTTTAAAGATTTGCTTTAATTTGGATTTACTGCTAAAAATCACTTTGATTTTAATATGGATCGGGGTCGAGTCTCGAGGCTCTTGTCGCTACTGAAGGTTAGGTTTCAAGTTTCGAATCTCGAGGATTGGGTCTTGGGTTAAGGTCAGAGTTAGATATCGAATCGTTCTCGGGGGTAAGTGCTCGAGTTCCTAGTTGAATCTTGAGTTAGTGTCGAAGGGTCTCGCGGCTTGTGTCAGGATCGAGTTTTGATTCTCGTGTCCTAGGTACGGGGTCGAGGCCAAGGGTTGCATCTTAGATCCTAAGTCTCAAGGCTCGAATCTTGAGTTAGGGTTAGATTTCAAGTCAGGTTAAGAGTTTTGGTTCAGGGTTGAGACTCAAATCGGAGTCCCGAGTTAGGGTTTGGTCCAATTAGATGGTTTCCTCCTAATGAGAATATCCTTAAGTGAAACATTGATGCTTCTTTTGACCTTACTTTGGTAGGAGTAGAGACAGACATGCTAGTTCGTGATTTTCATGGAAACTTCATGAGAGGTCGCTCTAGTTGATTAGATATGCTTCTGACTCCCTTATGGTTGAGGCTTTGGGTGTTCGAGAAGCACTAAGCTCGCTAACGGAACACTTTTCATCAATAACAATTATTGTGGAGATTGAAAGTCTTTTGGTTAAACAAGCACCAGAAAAATCTTGCAACAACAACTCTTAGTTTTTTTGATATTATTATTTGAGATTGTATAGCACTAATGTGTGGCTTTACTTCGATTTCCTCATCTTTTTTTTAAAAGACCAGCGAACCAATGTGCCCATTAGCTAGCTCGGGCTTTGGGTTCTATGTCTTATGCTATGGAGTGGAAACTAGATCCCCCATCTTTAATTCATGATCTATTAAGCATTCCTTTGATTAATAATTGATTAGAATGCCTTTTTCAGAAGAAAAAAAAGATCTAATGTATGTCATGCATAAAAAACCTAATGCATATTCGAGACAAATGAATCCATACACCAGCATATCAATAGTAAAACAATTGAAACAGGAGCAGAGCATCTGAAGGCAAATTGCTGAGATATACAGGAAAACATTGACTATTATGACTTTGAAAATCCAGACAGAAAGCAAACACCTCGCAGTAAAAGTTACACAGGAAAAGAAAGAAGGAAAAACTCATATTATCAGACCTCCTACACAAAAAGAGAGGTCAAGGTAGAAAATATTCATTCGCATGCGAAAAGGGATGAGAAATGAACATAGAAGTCCATTAAACTGGTCCACTATATGATCAGGTACAAAAAACCATTCAACTTCTTCTACGTCTATAAAAGCAGAGATGATTCACTATATGAAAAAAATGAGCATACCATGCTGCTCACATGTAGAGAAACTCCGCTTAAGGAATTTATAGAATTCACTCAGGTGACATCCTGAATCACACCTTTATGATATCAAATGAAATCAAATAAGACCAAAAAGTATTGACAAAATGATTGGAGACCCCTGAAGGCAGAACAAGTAGAATCGTTGTCATTACTACAAATCTGAGGATCAATAGCCAAATGTTTGGAGACTTCTCAGGAGAAAGTCAAGCCTGCTTATATTTTCTCTGTTGTCTCCCTATTCCCTATTCATAAATGCAGCACCCCTTATACTCTCCCATGGAAAAGCCAAACTGACCATAGTGTCATTATAAAGTTGTTCTCCATTCAATGTCGATTTGAAGTTTATCTCAAAAGAAACTTAATAGTTGGATTTCTCTTTATTTTTCAGGTCTAAACTGCTGCAGATAAAATATGACTTGGGAATCCACCTATATGCAATCCGGACAACTGAAACTGTTGCCGTGTTTGACTATTAAACCAAGCTACAGTCCATAATCCACCTTAGCTTGTTAATTTTGGGATACTCATGACCATTGGAGCCACGTGTTGCAATTTTGATACTGCTGATAGTGAAGTGGTTGTACACTGAGATGATGAAGTGGTACTTAACAACTGATGAAGAAGTTAGTTAGGTAAGAAGGACATTTTACAGTTTAGCCCAGTTGTAGTTTATTTATGGCATTTTAGTCCTTCTACTCTAGTGTTAGCATTACATGTTAGTTCTATCCAATTCATTGTTGAAACTGATGCTTGTAATTTGGGGGGTAAGAGTTGTATTGATGCAAGATGGTCATCCAGTAGCTTTCATCAGCAAAGGATTATCAGGCAAACAATTGACTTTGTCAGTATATGATAAGGAGTTGTTGGGTTTGGTTATTTCTATTACTAAATAGTCACATTATTAACTGGGAAGACCCTTTATTGTAAGGACTGATCAAAGGGACCCTTAAATACCTTTTGGATCAGAAACTACATATTGGGTTCCAAAAGAAATGGGTGGCCAAACTCATGCAATATGATTTTGAGATTGAGTACAAGAAGGGAAGGCAGTTGATGCATTGTCCAGATCGGCTATGACTGATGTGTTCCTTCTAGCCATAATATCTGTAGATTCTACTCTCTTTCATAGAAATAAAGAGAGTTGGATCAAAGATGGGTACTTAGCTGAGTAAATTGACATGATTCAGAGTCACACTGGAGAATACAAGGACTACTCTTACATTCACCAGCAAATCAAGAAGCATGGGAAGTTGATGGCAGGGGCTGATGCTCAGTTGAGGCAAGATCTGATCAAAGTCTGGCATGATTCACCAATTGGGGGACACTCTGGAATGGACAATACTTATAGGAAGCTGGCAGGGTTGTTCTATTAGAAGGGCCTTAAGGATGAAGTAGTATTCTATATCAGACAATGTGCAATATGTCAAAGAAGCAAGAGTGATCATGGGTTTGTTGCAACTACTGCAGATCCAATACACAACATGGACAAGTATAAGCATGGACTTTATTGATGGGCTGTCTAAGTCTCAGGGAAAGACCACAATTTTGGTGGTGGTAGATAGGCTAACCAAATATGCTCATTTCATGGCATTAACAAATCCCTAAACTGCATCAACTGTGGCTCAGACTTTCATGGATCAGGTATTCAAGTTGCATGGAATGCCTGAGAATGTGTGGTTAGTGACAGGGAACCTATTTTTATTAGCAGGTTTTGGCAGGATCTGTTTACAATGCAAGGGATAGAGTTGAGTACTTCAACAGTTTATCACTATCTGGGCTCAGTCTGATAGGCCAACTGAGGTAGTCAACAGAACATTGGAGACTTATTTAAGGTGCTACTGTGCTGATAGTCAGAAGGATTGGAACATGTATCTCTTTTTGGCCGAGTGGTGGTACAACACCACTTTTCATTCAGCTATACAAACCAGTCCATATGAGGCTCTTTATGGACAACAACCCCCTACACATTTGC
Source organism: Solanum tuberosum (assembly GCF_000226075.1). Lineage (NCBI taxonomy): Eukaryota > Viridiplantae > Streptophyta > Magnoliopsida > Solanales > Solanaceae > Solanum > Solanum tuberosum. The sequence goes on along the minus strand of NW_006238983.1, from coordinate 1,756,541 downwards.
CTTACTTGCCTGGTGAGGCTGTGGATGAAGAAGTTGATATAAACTTGATTGCCAGAGAGTTTAAAACTCAGTTGTTAAGGTTTCATTTAGACAGGGCACAACAAAGAATGACAGACATGGCTAACAAACACAGAAGTGATAGGCAGTTTCAAGAAGGATATTGGGTATACCTTCAAATTCAGCCCTATAGACAAACTACTTTGTCTAATCAGACTTTCAACAAACTTTCAGCCAAGTATTTTGGGCCTTACCAGGTGATACAAAGGATAGGAAAGGTGGCCTACAAGCTTTCCCTACCTACGCATGTGGCCGTACATGCTACTTTTCATGTTTCTCAGTTGAAACCCTGCTATGCATTTCCTGAAGTACTTAACCACCCTCCCTTAGTAGACATTGCAAGTCCCTATTGTGTAGAGCCAGATCAGGTGTTAGACAGAAAGACGATCAAAAGGGGCAATAAGGTTATAGCTGAAATCTTAGTGCAATGGAAGGACATTCCATCAGAACAAGCTACTTGGGAAGATTTTGCTAAAACAACTGATGAAGAAGTTAGTTAGGTAAGGACATTTTTTAGTTTATTCCAGACTCCAGTTGTAGTTTATTTATTGCATTTTAGTCCTTATTTTGGAGCAGTTAGGATAGTACGATCGTGCCAGCTATATTCCTGGTGGAGAGGCTTGACCAAGGCCTATATCTGTATCTATCAATGCATTATGAGAATTATGAATTGAAATACACTTAGTTAACCTAGTTTCTATTTTATTCAGTTCTTTCTTTTCTTTCTTTTTGTTAGCTCTAAATTAATGTTTCATTAATTTTCTCCGAGTTGCAAATTCATTTTGCAACACCACGAGTTAGCTTCCTCTTTCCAAAAGTTTTGTAGGTAAGAAGTCGAAAGATTGGTTTGCAGAAATTGGGTTTCTAAGCTCTGTGTTTTTATTGGACATGAATGCAGATAGAGATTACAGAACAAAAAACTAACATGCTCGGTTGTATGCAAAAGTTAACAAATACAGCAGTGAGACCAGCACATCCAAATCAAGAGACTGGTAGTGTTGCGCGCATCTCAGCCATAAAAATTTACCTTCTTTGTTAATTCCCCATTTTAAAGAGTGTGATCTGGACCTTTCCTAGATAAATACCGAAATCTCAATCATGAAATTTTTCTTCATTTTTACTCCCTTATTTTTCAGGAGTATATGCTCTTTTCCAATTCAAAAGAAAAAATATCAACCACGAAAAAGTCATTGTTAATCCCTGATCTTTTAGGAGTGTATGCACCTTTCACGATTTTAAAGGCTCAACACCATACTGATCCTTTCAGATATGAACCCTAGGCACCTTTTAACAATCTATCGCAGCAAGAAGGAAAAACAGAAAAGTTAGACTAGTGAACAAGTTTGGAACTCCTTATTCAAGCTAATTTATCCAAGTAATAGTATTACTGGTTTCTTCTTATAGTACAAAATAAGTATGCACATTCGACATCTGGGATGTATTTTAAAATCTCAGCAGAAGTACTAGATAACATATATCTGTTCAAGAGAACCATAAATACCATGGCGCCAGATTTCTGAAGGATAACAAACAAGGTTACAAGCTTGCGTTGTTCATAAAAACTGTGACCTACTATGTATCAGACCTATCAAAAGAAGTTTAACCCTTAGAAGTTCCAAACAGAATGATACTTAAACTAGTTTCCACAGAGTAGTAAACTTGTCGTGCTCGAAAATCTACTTAAAGTTTGGTACTTCTATTCACTCCCATTATAATAATCATCTTAAGCAACTCCCACATAATGCTATAACTTTTTTGTGAGTTTCACGCTCTAACTTTAAGTTATTCCCTTTTCCTACATGAACTATCACCATTTACATCTACTCAACCAAGATTTTAAAATTTCACACTCTAACTATAACTTTTTCGTGAGTTCACACGCATCTCAGCCATGAAAGTTTACCTTCTTTGTTAATTTCCCATTTTAAAGAGTGTGATGGGGACCTTTCCTAGAAAAAGGAACAACTAATAGTTGGTGTAATAAACTTTGATGTGTGTTTTAATACATAATACAATTGATAGTTGGGGTGTGAAATTGGTATTTTACAATTAAGTCAAACAAATATACATACCAATGAACATAAGCAGCCATCATAGAACTCCAAGAAACTATATCCCTCTCAAGCATTTCATCAAACAGTTGTCTTGCAAACCTGATCAACCCAAATCTTGTATACATTCTTAAAAGGGTATTGTTTACATGTAAATCTGAACCGAAACCCGACTTCACAGACATCGAATGCAATGACCCACCCGTTCCAATCATCAAACAATGCCCACAAACCTTAAGCACAATAGGAAAGGTGAGTTTATCTGGTTTTAATCCAATTTCTTGAAACTGTTCAAAGAGCTTCAAAGACTCTACTTCCATGGAATATGCTCTCATCATCGTGTAGATTGATGGAATAATGGGAGAATTGTGGAGGATGGTACGGGTGAATTGGAGAGATATTGAAGAAGAGAATAATATGAATTGGGAGAGACGATATTCGTCATGATAAAGGGCTGTTTTGATGAACAGAGAATGATTGAAGTTGGAGAAGATGAATGATAGTTTTCGAACGTTGGAAAAGTGACTCAATTTGGTGGGAAATCATCTCCAAGCATTCAAATTTTTATCTTGTCTAGACTACCGTGATATTCAACGTCTTTTTAATTTATTTATTTTTTGGTAACAACTATTTTATTCTTGGTAATTTTATTACTAATGAAAAAAAACAATATATCTGAACTACTTTACCCTCTTAAGATTGTACAATTTTTTATTAGTTACTATTTTATCAATATCCCCTTTAAAAATTATTTATTTCATAGATGTTGCAAAATCAAGCTTAGAATAACAATATAGAGAACAATAAATAACAATATATCTAGTAAAATTTTATTAAGCGGGATCTAGGAGGATAGAGTGTAGGAAGACCTTACCACTACTTCTTGGAGGTAGAGAAGTCGCTTTTGATAGTTCCTCGGCTCAACTACTTTAAACTCAAGTAAAGGAGAAGCAAACAATGAAGAAAACATAGCAGTTAATAAGAAAAGCAGTGTAGAGCCTATAAGAAAAAAATAACACCAACAACAAAATAGTGTGAAAGTCGAAACTAAATACACAAAATATGACGATAGGTAACAAAAGCAAGGAAAGACAACACTTTACCCCTACTAACCTTCTACCCTAATACGCGGCATCCTCTCTTATACTATCTAGAGTCATATCCTCGGTAAAATGAATTTACATCATGTATTCGTCTAATCACCTCTTCCCAATACTTTTTTTTTGACTTACCTCTATCGTCCCCGCTAAGAGTGAACATGCCAAGCCGTCAAATCAAACCAAACCAATGAATCAAATCAAATCGACAAAAAATAGACTTGTGGTTTGGTTTAATTGATTTGACTTTGGAAAAAAAATCCGACCATTCTTGATTTGATATTAACCGGAAAACAAAAAAAGAAGTCAAATTGAACCCAAATCAAACCGACATAATACACAAATAATTTAATTTTTTTATGTGTATAAAAATTAATTATAATCTACTTTTAGTAATAAAAATTATACTAGTTTAGAATTTTCAATGTTTAGATATATTATTTCATACTTGGGTTTATAATATGACTAAAAAATTTGACATGTATGGTGTATTTTCGTGAGTTTTTGATATATTTTTCTAATACAAAATTTTGGAGATGCCATTATACACCTTTTTTTTAAATTATTGTTTTGTTTATTCAAGTGTTTAGGAAATGTCATTAAACAATACAATCACTTACTCATGTGTCAATGGTATCAGATGCCTCTTCAGTTGGGAACTTCAAGTGGTACATTAAATCATACGACCAAGAGACTAGCCTCTTCAATTTGATCTCTTTTCTAATCACGATGTAAATGTAGAAAAACCAAAAACAAAAACAAATTAAAAACTGAAAGAATCGACTACAATCGATACTAAAGAGATCAACTTTATGCTGGCTTAATTTGGTTTAGATTTAATAAACTGAGATAAAGGGTTTAGTTACTTTTTAAAGAAAAATCAAACTAAAGCGACCTATTTACACCCCTACCCTCGCATACCCCCTACAATCAGTCGCTCATGCCTCCTTACTGGCGCGTTTTTGATAATGTCCAAATATACTTCTTGAAAAAAAAATATAAACAGTTGTATGCAATATATTTACCCAACTATGAGTCGGGGTCGATCCCACAGAAAATATGGAAGAATATTATCAACAGCAAATATTTAACTAGGTAGTCGTTATTTGAAAAGGAGGGGGGGGGGAATAAATTGAAACAAAAATTTAAAATAATAACAACAGCTTGGAACTAATTATTTATTTGTGTTTAGAAATAACTAGAAATTTGTTCCCCATGATTCCATAACATAGCAATAATATTGCACTAGCGATCTATTTCAGTTTTTAGTATGCAAAATCGGTAAGTTATGTATCTCCTAAGTGATTGGTTGTCCAAATAGGGAATTTCACAACGCAACTTGGTCGGTCTACGAGTGTGTTCTTTACTAACCCTTACTCTTGACCCCAGATTAGCCCCCACATCTTTAGGTTAAGCTATTAAATAGCGGATTATCAACACTTAATCTCTGTTGTTTAATCCCCTTTCCCATTCGTTACTTCCTTGGTCGAACAAGTAGGAATAAGGCGAGTTCTAATGTTGGTCATCGTTAAAAAGCAATCAAAACAAAGAGATTAACAATACATGCATAAAAATCATTCAAGAATCACTTTTTACATTAACTTACTTTAGTAATTCATCATGGTTCCCACAACCCTAGTTATGAAATTTAGTTACTCATTATCTGTCACACCCCGAGGCTACCCCCTGGACGCGAATGCGGGACCTAGAATCACGAATGACCCCAAGCTAACCTTGTTGGCATATTATAAGCATACTAAAGTAAACTGAAGTAAGGAAATACTGTGCGGAAGCTAAATCATAAGATAAAACTGAAATGAAATGATGGGAATAACCCATAACTATCCGAATATATAAAAACTGAGAGTTTAACAACAACTGAAAGGTCAAACTCAAATACTAAAGTTGAATCTAACTATGTCTGAAATAAGCCTCTAATTTACTAGAAGTGTTGGGACATGCCCCAGCTAAATCTAGCAAAACTGAAACTAAGACTAAAAGCAAATAAAACATATATGTCGTCCTCAGAGAATGAGGACTCACCACTGAATGTTGATGAGCTGAAGATCGAGAACCGATCTATGCGTGATCTGGAAGCTGAGAACCTAAACCTACATCATAAAAAGATGTAGCGCAGAGTATGTGTGAGTACTTGAAAGGTACCGAGCATGGAGTATAGAATAGAGCTGAACCAATAACATAACTGAACCAAAGCATAAATCTGAGCAATGATATGAGATAAGCATGACACTAAACTGAGAATACTTAGCATGAAATGACTGAATGCAATGACCAAGTTTATAACCTGCTGAGACTGAAATCTGACTGTAACCGAGAAAATTGTCAATGCAATAGAATCTGATTGTAAGGGAGCTACTAATAACCTACGAAAAAGCACATGAGCTAAATGTGGAGTCCGATGTATACGCCTCATCGAGAGGACCCAATATACCCTGCCACTTACCAGAGGTATAGAGGCATGACTGGCGTGATCAGTAAAATGTAATGCCCACAAAGGGGACTTATAAATCTACGGGGGCACGTAGTTCTGGGGATATTCGGGTACGATGAACCCTAGTCCACTCGATATTAAGCTACTCCCAATAGATTATGTAATTAACAATTTATGATTGAATTTCTGTAATACTGAATAGCTCAAAATACTAACATGCTAAATGAAAATGCAACATTAATTTACTAACAATGAAACATATCTTTCAACCTCAATTCTACCTTGTTGCATTACAGCTGCCACATCTTCAGTAGTGGTATCAACATTCCTTAAGCAACCTGTGACTTTGTCCACGAAAATAGATAAGAATTCCATAGCTAATATAGTTTAGTATGAAAATGAAAGCTAAAAGAGCAGCAATGAAGAATTTGGTATGAAAATGAAATATGAAAGAGTGAAAATGGAGAATTTGGTATGAAAATGAAATATTAGAGAGCGGAAATGAAGAATTTGGTATGAAAATGAAATATGAAAGAGTGAAAATGGAGAATTTGGTATGAAAATGAAATATTAGAGAGCGGAAATGGAGAATTTGGTATGAAAATCAGAGAGTAGCAATGTTGGAGAATTTGGTGTTAAAATGAATGCTAAAATAAAAGCAATGTAGAATTTGGTATGAAAATCAAAGTTTGAGAGAGGTAATTGAGAGTTTGATTGTGTTATTTCAAGCAACAAATTCACAGAGATTTATAAGTGCATTCATGTTAAGGGTGGGGTCAAAATAATATCGTTTAAAGTTAGAATATTGATTAGCTAACATTTTAAAGTAGTAAACATCTTATTCCATATTTTTCCTTCACTCAAACTCATGTTACAGCTTTTTCAAAATATATGCTTTCTTGCAATGGCAGACACTATAAAGAAGGAAATAGGAAAAGTAATTGTTTTTTTGAAATTTTCCATTTGCATTCCAAGTACTCAAAGATCAGACTTTGTCCATACATTCTCTACAATTTTTGACAAAGTGTATCCTTTCCGGTTTCTTTCTATCTATCTAAGCTTTGGTGGAAATAATATTTTGGTAGGACTTTATTTTAAATATGTTGATTATTATAAAATATGCACTCGATTTTTTATGACAAGGAAACTTGCAGCGGTGACCCTAGTCGCTACCCTTGGGGTACGCACAGGGTAATATTTGAACTTGACACAATGATTAAGAGAATAAAAATTGGCATGACTATTTTACCACACCCCCTGTTAATTAATGTTTAGTATTAGTTATTGATAAATGAGTTGGGAATAAGTAACTAATGTCAAGGATAAAACATGAAAAAACTAATTATCTTTTCTTGATATGTTAAAAGTGATAAAATAAAAGTGAAAATATATTTTTAAAATAGTGAAAAAATAAAAGTAAATAGATAAAATATTTGAGAACAAATAACGAGTCTATTCCAAACCAATCTAACTCATTTGTTAATTTTGGATGATAATAATATTTCAAATAGATTATCCTTAATAATTGAAATATAGAAATAATTTCAAAGTTTTCTTCTCCTGTGAGAGCGTTACATTAGAGTAATGCTAAAATGCCATAACCAGAAATATAAAATATCTATAGTATTTTTATTTCAATTTTTGCATTTATTCCCCCAATACTTTTCCCTCCAAAACAAAACTAACTTTTTTCTATTTCCCAAACTCTTTGAGCTACTAAAATACAAACTCTTTGGTTGCCAAGGGAAATGAAAAGTGTTTTTGCGTGTGTATTTTTGTGTATGTATAGTTCATTCGATTTAATTTTAAAAATAATATTGTTTAGCTAATTAAAAAATTGTACAAAAATTGTACGCTTTAGTAAAAAAATATTTTTGTAATTTCGGTTTAGTACATAAATATTTTTTCATTACTATACCATACAAATTCTATTCTACATATACATAACCTACACTCCCTCCTCTAGCTCTACCCCTCCCCCAAACTCAATTATGTTCATAATGTACCAATGCATACCATTGAAAAAAATATTTTTTTCACTTAAAATAAATCTCTTTATTGAAGAAGACAATTAAATTTCTCATTAATAATAACAACAAATGACTATCTTATCTACTTAAGATTATACTTTATTATTTTTTAATACAAATTTAGTAAATTATAGTAATTAAGAGTAGATTCAAAAAATTATAATTGAATTTTTCCTTAAATATAATCAACTAAATAGATAAGTCTATATAATAGATGTTTTTCAAGAGAAAAAACACTGTAATTTTGGAAATTAGATATTTATAAAAAAATAATTGATGATAAGACATTTTTAACTATGCCATGAATAACACATTAATTTTTTTATTATAATCATTCCAAATAAGAATTAACATATATAGAAATTGATAAAATTATTTCACTAATTTTTAGAATGAATAAAAAATTCAGTTACTCCAATAATACTAATTAAGATGATGTTCCAAAACAAATAAATAAAAGATTACTCAATACCTAATTATCAATTATAATACTTTAAAATAGATGTATTTTATGTATGATACTATATTAAATTACAATGTGTTTAATGTATATAAATAAAGTATAACATAGTTCGGATATACATGTCACGACCCCGACCATCGTGATTGGCATCCACACTAACTCCCCGGTGGGAGAACCACTACTACAACCCAAAACTAAGGCATTTAAGGATATGAAACAAGTTAAATACTAAGGAAAGAAATAGGGAGTTCCCATAAACTCCAAACAAAAGTCTAACAACTAAAACGAAATGCGGAAGTAACACCTAGAACCTGAAAGTCAATGTACCAAAACATCTAAAGTTCAACAAGTCTAAACAAGAAGGGATACAACCCCCAAACTAATGAACTAACAACTAACTAGAAAAGTGTAAGTCCGAATGGTGGACATAGACGAAAGAGAAGTTATGGTAGTCCGGAAGATTGGCTCACCCTTGAATTCGAATGATCACTGATCTTCTAAGCGAGGTTTGTCAATAGCCGCCGAAAAATGCCCTGTACTCAACAAAAATAAGAGCAAGTATAGTATTAGTACACAACCACAGTGTACTGGTAGGATCACGCGGCTATCCACTAAGTGTAACATAAGCAAGTCAATAAAATATTATAAACATGCAAAATACCGAACATATACAATATCGATTATCACATGCTCAACAATATACAGTTATAACAAGTCATTAGTCCTCTCATGGAGCCCAAACACAAATAGTTAGCATACCAGAACGTGGTACCCGATCCAATGATTATGCCGGAACGTGGCAACCGATCCCAGTTAGTTATGTCGGAATGTGGCAACCGATCCATTCAACACACCACAATCATAATCACAAGTATCTTCTGAAGTTCATACAAAATGTCATGATTCATGGCATTCATCATTCATTTATCTCATTTACAACAAATGTGATCAATAACGCAACATTCTCATACATGCAAGTATCATAATGAAGCAAGAACAAACATACATCACACAATCATAGAATCACAACCATCACCTACCTCGAAACAAGCTTAAAACCCTAAGAAACTTGATTCTTCCCTTTCCGGATTCGTTTCTCTTGTTCTTGATCTACAAACAATCATAATAATACGGAATCAATAAACAATCACTAATTACCCGGATTACTAACAACCCAAGATCATACCCATGATCCCAAGTACCCAATTTAGGGCTGCTTCCACCATAGAAACTAGATCAAAACCCTTCCCCATCGATAATTACCTATTCTATTACGTTCTACGAATCGAAAAATGAATTTGGGGAGTGAAAAGCTTACCTTTTGCCTCAAGAATGGTGGAAACTGTCAAGAGTCGCCTGGGGTTCGTTCCTTAGCTCTAAAAATCGAAAAGTGCAGAATAAAGTCGTTTATGGGTTTATTTACGACTTTAAGTTGTGTCTGGCTCGCCACAACGGCCCTCACCCGCTTCAGCGACACCACCAAAGCAACCAAAACCACCACCAAAACGTCTTACACGAAACAATGAGCTATTTTAATAATTCCAAGACCCCCATTTCACAACACACTTCTTACCAATGACGCTCATAAAATACCAATCACGCTAAGATCGATTCCAGGAGTTCTACTCACCCGAATTCAGTTTCGTAAAGTCGTACGGATTCCTTAACGACTTATCTAACTACTCATGTAATCAAATCACTCGATTGTTACCAGATTTACCTACACCCTAATGACTCAGATTTCGTCCAAACCTGGACTAGGTTGGGAAAATCCTAACACTACGAAAAAGTTTTTCGACCACCAAATTTCCCCCCATTGGTTTTTCTATAACAATGGAACCCAGTCTTTACAATAGATACCAATTTATCCATCACTCCTCTCCGAGTGAAAACTTAGGAAAAATAGGCTAAAGAAGGGATGAAGTAGTACCTGAATCGACGAACAATTGGGGATACTTGTCTCGCATGTCCCTCTTGGTTTCCCAACTAGGTTCCTCAACTGGACGATGCTTCCATTGAACTTTCACGGACTTAATCTCCCTGGTCCTCTGCTTACGCACATCACGATCAAGAATTGAAATCGGTTCCTCCTTATATTGGAGGTTTTTGTCTAACACAATTGAGTCCCACTTAATGATGTAATCCCCGTCACCATGATACCTCTTCATCATGGACACATGAAATACCGATGAACTCCCGACAAATTAGGAGGTAAAGTCAATCTATATGCTAATGGCCCCACACATTCAAGAACATCAAATGGACCAATGTATCGCGGACTTAGCTTACCTTTCTTGCCGAATATCATCACCCCTTTCATGGGTGATACCTTACGAAGAAGATTTTCACCGGTTTGAAACATCATGTCTCTTACCTTATGATCCACATACTTTTTCTGTCTACTCTGGGCTGCTAGAAGTTTAGCTTGAATACTCCTCACCTTATCTTGAGCATTCTTGGTGGCATGTCTTATGGTTGGTTACCCGGTGAATACGGGATGAATTATAATGACCGAGATGAGAGTCAGGGCGCTAAATGAGAGAGCCATACTTCTGTTTCCCTGTCTGATAAGGAAATTGTGTAGACAAGAAGATATTCCCCCAAATAGGTTGGTTGACAGATGGTGTGATGCATTCAGACTCATTCAAGTCTCCAAAATCAAAGATGTTGCGAACCATCTCTTTGGTGCGAAATCTGCAGCTGTAAGTATATTAGTTGTTGTTCCTCACGTACCAATCTCCATCCCACCTATAGATAGAAGTCCAACACAGGGAGAGTCATCACAACCTTCCTCCTCAGATGCACCACCACCTCCAGCTTCAGCCTCCCAGGCTCCAAGTACCTTGTCACTATCCCTATGATTTTTCTTGAGAGATTGGTTGCAGATCAGCCAGACCAGGACATTGGTAGACGAGATTGTGCTCCGGATGCCTCAGCTGATAGAGACAAAAGTGTTAGCTGCGAAAAAGGAGATCAAAGATAAAATGAAGAAGGAGCTATTGGTCTTAAAGAACAGAATAGATGGTTTGGAGAACCTTGTTTAGGATCGATTCCAGGCTGCCGGTTCAGCAGATACTGAAGAGTTCAAGGCCCATTTGGCCGAGATACGCACTCAGATTGCTAAGCTGGCTGAAAATCCAGTACAGGTGCCCACTCTGGTCATGCCAGAGTCGTTGATGCAAATACTAAGTCAGGCACCCTCCACTCAATCAATTGATGATCTTTGGGGTAAACTCCCTACAAGTACGTCCGGCAAGAGAAAACACAAAGCTAGAGAACTTGATGAGGAGACCCTTGCTGACCCAGCTAGAGAGGCAAGAAGGCAAGGAAAAGAGAGCTCGTAGAGTATCAAAGAGGGAAGCTCGGGAAAAGAAAGCCCTTGAACAGCAACAGTGCGATGCAGCTTTAGTTGGAACTTCTAGTAGTGGAGCACCTGCTCCGACTAGTGTGGACCAAACTGATCAGGTCTTAAGTTCTGAGAGTGCACCCGTTAATAAGGGTGCTAATGCTGATCCGATGACCGGCGCCTAGAGCACCGTAGGTATGACCCCTCCACATAGCATGCGTATTTTATTGTGTTGTATCGACTTTGAGGGCAAAGTACTTTGTATTTGGGGAGGGGGTGGTGAGCAACCTGCCATAACTATTAGAAAAATGGAGGTTGTCTCTGTGTATTACTGTTTTGGGTGTTTTATGTGTTGAGCTGTGCAACAGCTAATCTGTAAAAATTGAGAACCTAAATTTGAGTTGACTGTTAGGATCTTTAGATGACATCTTAGATACTGATATGTTGAACATGACTAATTTGACAAATTAATTGGTGAACCAAGAAACTAAAAAATGCAATCCTGTGTAGTATGTGTAAGTTTTGATTGAAGTCTAACACTAAGAAGCAGAAACTAGAACTTGCCTAAGTAGTCTTGCTTGAATCTGAGAATAACCAGATAAGAAAGGATCAATAGGCCAATTTTGTTAAACCAGTCAAAAGTCAAAAATAAAAGAACCAAATGAAAAGATTATCACTTGAACCCAATTTGAGCCTTAAATCAGTCTTTGTTCTTACCCAACACATATCATATCCTTGGTTCTCCGAAGGTACGATATCACAACTCAGGCCAAAAGCCTAAGTTGAGGGTGATTGCAATCCGAACAGAAAGAAAAAGGGAAAAAAAAGTTCAAACAGTGAGCTAAGTGCATATCAAAATCACATATAAAATAAAGCAGAAAAAGAAGAAAAGAAAAAGAAAAACAAAGAAAATAATAGCTACTAGATCGGGCAGAAATAAGAAAAAGAGGGAATCACTCATGAAAAGAGTATGTGAAAACGACACTTTGGAAAACCAAGGGATTAGTCACTCAGGAAACCAAATATCCATTCCCTAGCCCCGAGCCTATGTTACAAGCCAACAAAGTCCTACAGTGATCCTATTATGGGTGTTTGAAAGGTAAAGCGTAGAAAGCAAGGGCAAGCCTATGGTAGTTTGTTGTTAGTGTTAGAAATTCATTGAGAGCGTGAGCGTAGTACTCAGACCCTACCATTATGAGCGAGGGACTTCTTTGGTGTGAGGACACAATGGTTGCATTTGAAAGTAGATTGTGTGAGCTGATAATTCGCAGGTATAAGCATGATTGACTGTGAGTAATGAGATGTCATGTATTGATCCTTACATGTTAGATTCAGAGGTTTGGGATACAAATTGTACTTGAAATAGTTATTGCGTATTGTCATAAATATGGAATTAAATTGAGGGCTGATTGTAGTTGTTTTTCTCATCACTTGAGGACAAGTAATGGTTCTAAGTTAAAGGGTGTTGATGTGCCGCGAAATCTTGGCACATTTGATGCTTAAAAACGAGGAACTAATACTAGAATTAAGTGTGTTTTTGTATACTTTGATATGTTTGTTAATGGTATAGGTAGGATCTGGCGTATTTAGAAAAGTGGAAAAAGAAGCAGAGAATGATGATGATCAAGTGAAGTTCACGACTAACATCACGGACCGTGACCTTTATAACGGTCCGTGGTTGAGCCCGTGAAACTGAACCAGTGTGAAGGCCTAAGAGGAGCTGAAAGGGAAATGAACAAGTGAAGACCACCAGCCAACTTCACGGGCCGTGGTCCTCTCCACGGTCCGTCGTGCTTGTCGTGGTGCAGTTTCCAGTGAAGGCATTGAAGAGTGGAAGAAAGTTGAAACCCAAGTGAAGACCACACACCATTTCACGGGCCGTGGTCCTCACGACGAACCGTCATGCTTGTCGTGGCACAGTTTCCAGTGATCAAGTTTGAAGGGCAAATATTTGGAAAGTTCCAAGGGAATTTCACGAAAGGCTTCACGGTCCGTGAAGCCCTCTACAGGCCGTAGAAGTGGTCGTAGAGCCACCCAACATTTCAGTCCTAGTTCGACTAGGACTCATTTTAAACATTCTATTTTTAAATTACTTTAGGTCATTTTTGCAACATTATTCATTATCGGAGATTGGACGACGAACAACATAGGATTATTTTGAGCTTACGATTTTTGAATCTTTGATTATTGTTATCAGTTGGAAATTTGGATTTAGACTATTAGATTATCAAAGTGATTGTTGATTTGCTAATTATTTTCGTAAGTCTTTCTCAATATGTTTTCATTTTTAATTACTGATTGTTTATGTGAAAGCATGAGTGGCTAAATACCACGACGGGGGTTGTGGGATCTATGACGATATTCTAGTTGCGATTCTGTAAAATGAGTGAAAGGCAGTCTGTGTGTACAACCTGTAGTTTTTAGCTTTCAATATCATTTTAGTCTAGTGAGTGCATGCATTAGACGAGCTTGTATCTTGTATTTGTTCGAGAGAAAAATACCAGTTAGGAGAAGCTGAATTCAATTAACAAATTGGAGTTGAAGCTTGAGTTCGAGAGAAAAGATCTTTAACACCATATCATTTCAAGCGAGGTTCAATGTCAGTAACACTCTAAGGTCGAGAGAACATGAGTGATCATTATCTGATTAGGCTGAGAAGCGTTAGATAAATTTAACTCGCAAGGAATCTGTATCTATTGATTTGCCTGACACTCAAATTACGAGAGAACACTAGAACTAATGTTATGGTGAACACAATCCTGGTTTCTCTTAATTAATTGAATCAATCTTACAACGAAATAATTTGTTATTCTTGAGCCTGGATTTTGACTGAAAGTTTTGGTAATTATAACAATTCAACCATACATAATTTACTTTCATTTGTTATTTGTTTAGGAGATAATAACAACATTTGAATAAACGTGACAGTAAAACCTTAACTGTAAAGAAATTCTCTGTGGGATCGACCTCAACTCTAGTTGAGTTCTGTAAATTGACAACGACCGTTTACACTTCTTATTCGAAGTGTAAGTTTGGACGTATCAATACCACATTCATTAAACTCATAAAAGTTGCAGGCGCATGGGTCAAGCCAAAGGACATAACTAGAAACTCGTAGTGCCCATAACGGGTCCTAAACGTCGTTTTGGGCACATCCTCAGGCCTAATTTTCAACTGATGGTAGCCAGATCTTAGATCAATCTTGGAGAACACTTATGCACCTTGCAATTGGTCAAAAAAATCATCTATTCAAGGCAAATGATACTTGTTTCGAAAAGTGACCCTATTCAATTGCCGGTAATCTATACACATTCTCATACTATCATTCTTTTTCTTAACAAACAAAACTAGAGCACCCCATGGAGAAGCACTAGGGAAAATAAATCCCTTATCAAGAAGCTCTTGGATTTGAGGCTTAAGCTCTCTTAATTCTACTGGAGCCATGCGATATGGAGGGATAGAAATGGGACGAGTACCAGACTCTAAATCAATGCAGAAATCTATATCTCTATCCGGAGGCATACCATGCCAGTCATTAGGAAACACTTCTCTACATTCTGACACCACATGATAGACTCAATAGATAGAGCCTCAATCTCAACACCCCTAATATGAGCCAAATAAGTCAAACAACCCTGCCCTATCAATCTATTAGCCCGAATGGAGGATATGATCTTAGTTCTCTTAGGCTTGTACATCCCTTCCCACTCTAATTTTTCCCTTCCCGAAATTTCTAGAGTTACAGACTTAGTATTACAATTAAGCACAACATTAATAGGGGAATAACCAAGTCATGCCTAAGATTATATCAAAGTCAGTCATAACCAATATCACCAAATCAGCCCAAGTTTGAAAACCCATAAACAAAATAGAACAAGCACGATAGACATGGGTGACTATGACTGACTCTCCAACTTGGGTAGAAACATGGATAGGGCATCAAGTATATCACAAATCATAGCAAATTCTGAGGAAAATCGCACTGATACATAGGAATAAGTAGAACCCGGATCAAATAACAAATTAGCCATCCGGACACAGACAAGAATAGTACATGTGATCACCGCGTCAGATGCCTCTGCCTCATTCTTTCCTAGAAAAGCATAACATTGAGCCCTATCATCTTGACGAGCCACTTTCCTGCCTGGTTTCACGTTACCCCTTCTTGCATTACCATTTCCTCTACCTCCACGACCTTGCTGATTACCTCCTCGCCAACCTTGTGGATGCCCTTGACCATTATTACCATTCTCCGTGGGTACCACTGCTCTAGACTACTGCTGCGCGGAATCTAACACACGTGGGTGGGGACTATCTCTCCTCATATGCCCAAGTTCACCACAGTTGTAACATGTACGATCAAAAGATGGTCTGCTACCCGCTGAAAGTGTGACTCCCTGGCTATCCTGAATCAAATTATAAGGTGGAGTTCCCGAGTAATTACCTGTAGAAGCGGACATAGCAGACTAAATTGGCTTGGCTGCCAACGTTGGCCCTCCCTGAACCTCTGGAATAAGAACCTTGAAAGTTTCCTGAATTCTTGGCCCTTTTTGCCAATGCCTTAGTCTGACTGTCTTGCCTCACCCCCTCCACTTTCTTAACATAGTCTGTTACCTCATTAAATCTCCTCCCGGTAGAGGTCATATGAATAGATAATACCTGCAACTCAGAATTTAGTCTCCTAATAAATAAACGAATCTTCTCCTCCTCAGTAGTCACCAATTGAGTAGCATATCTTGACAAGGTATGGAACTTGGCCTCATAAGCAGCCACAGACATACCACCTAGCTCCAAATCCATCTCATCCTTCTAGCGATCCCTCAAAGTCCTAGGCACATACTTATCTAGAAACAGAGCATGAAATTGGGTCCAAGTATGGAGGTAATGTGGAAGATCTACATTCCATATAAGCTCTCCACCACTGCTTAGCCTCACCTTGAAGTTGAAAGGTCACAAACTCAACCCCATGGTGATGGACAATTCCCAACTTATGAAGCCTCTCATAGCAATCTAAGATAAACTCATAAGCATCCTCATTCTCAGAACCAAGAAACACAGGAGGCTTTAGCTTCAAAAACTTAGTCAACATGTCATGCTCATTACCAGTCATAATAGAACCCAACAAAGGACGGAAGAAATCATCATTACCTACATTCCCTCCCACCTTGGGAACGGTGATAGCAATAGGAAGATTGGCGGGAGCTTGAGTTTCTTGAGAAGAATGAAGCACTCCAGGACCAACCAACCCTTTAAGGAATGACATGATTTGTTGGGCT
The DNA here is from genome assembly GCF_000226075.1 of Solanum tuberosum. Taxonomy (NCBI): domain Eukaryota; kingdom Viridiplantae; phylum Streptophyta; class Magnoliopsida; order Solanales; family Solanaceae; genus Solanum; species Solanum tuberosum. The sequence continues at coordinate 1,739,769 of NW_006238983.1, read as the reverse complement.
AACATTGGGTCTATGGGGGGAACACCGGTAGTCTCAGCCTGCACCTCTTCCTCTTGTCAAATCTCCTCAACATTCTCAACCTCAACATTCTCCTTCATCTCTTCATGATGTACGGAAGGGGCCTAATTTTCGGGAACATTTTCGACTGGTACCTTATCTCTAGCAGGCGCTACTCTTCCATGGCCTCTACCCCTAGATCTTCCTCTACCCCTACCTCGACCGTGACCTCTCGCTGCAGATTCCTCAGCTGGAGCATTGACGGGAGCTACGGGCCTGACGCCATTGTATGTAATGTTAACCATCTGTGGACAGAAGAGTGAAAGAGGTTAGATACTAATTTGAATCGACAGATACCAATTAGAATCAAGTTATAGCACGAAGGGAGACAAGAGAAAACAGAGAGATTTACTAAAGTCCTATAGCCTCTCAAAGAAAAGTAAAGGCGTCCCCGTACCGTTCAGGAAGACTCTACTAGACTCGTTTTGGTGCATCGAGATCAACGAACCTAGGCTCTGATACCAACTTTGTCACGACCCCGATCATCGTGATTGGCACCCACACTAACTCCCTGGTGGGAGAACCACTACTACAACCCAAACCAAGCAATTAAATCAAAACTAAGGCATTTAAGGATACTAAACAAGTTAAATACTAAGGAAAGAAATAGGGAGTTCCCATAAACTCTAAACAAAAGTCTAACAACTAAAACGAAATGCGGAAGTAACACCTAGAACCTGAAAGTCAATGTACCAAAACATCTAAAGTTCAACAAGTCTAAACAAGAAGGGATACAACCCCCAAACTAATGAACTAACACCTAACTAGAAAAGTCTAAGTCCGAATGGTGGACATAGACGAAAGAGAACTCATGGCAGCCCGGAAGATTGGCTCACCCTTGAATTCGAACGATCACTGATCTTCTAAGCGAGGTTTGTCAATAGCCGCCGGAAAAATGCCCTGTACTCAACAAAAATAAGAGCAAGTGCAGTATCAGTACACAACCACAATGTACAAGTAGGATCACGCGGCTATCCCACTAAGTGTAACATAAGCAAGTCAATACAACATTATAAACATGCAAAATACCGAACATATACAATATCGATTATCACATGCTCAACAATATACAATTATAACAAGTCATTAGTCCTCTCATGGAACCCAAACCCAAATAGTTAGCATACCGGAACGTGGTACCCGATCCAATAATTATGTCGGTACATGGTAACCGATCCCCTAATTATGCCGGAACGTGGCAACCGATCCCAATTAGTTATGCCAGAATTGGAAACCGATCTATTTAACACACCACAATCACAATCACAAGTATCTTCTCAAGTTCATATAAAAAGTCATGATTCATGGCATTCATCATTCATCTATCTCATTTACAACAAGTGTGATCAATAACGCAACATTCGCATACATGCAAGTTTCATAATGAAGCAAGAACAAACATACATCACACAATCATAGAATCACAACCATCACCTACCTTGAAACAAGCTTGAAACCCTAAGAAACTTGATTATTTCCTTTCCAGATTCGTTCCACTTGTTTTTGGTCTACAAACAATAAACAATCACTAATTACTCGGATTACTAACAATTCTAACAACCCTAGCTCATACCCATGATCCCAAGTACCCAATTTAGGCCTGCTTCCAACATAGAATCTAGATCAAAACCTTTCCCCATCGACAATTACCCATTCTATTATGTTTTGACGGATCGAAAAATGGATATGGGGAGTGAAAAACTTACCTTTTGCCTCAAGAATGGTGAAAAAATGTCAAGAGTCAAATAGGGATTGTTCCTTAGCTCTAAAAATTGAAAAGTGCAGAATAAAGTTGTTTAGGGGTTTATTTACGACTTTAAGTCTCGTCTGGCCCACTATAGTGGCCCTCACCCCGCTTCAACGGCACCACCAGAGCGACCAAAACCACCGCCAAAGCGGCTTGCATGAAATAGTGGGCTATTTTAATAACCCCAAGACCCCCATTTCAGAACACACTTCTTACCAACGACTCTCAGAAAATACCGTTCACGCTAAGATCGATTTCGGGAGTTCTACTCACCTGCATTCAATTATGTAAAGTCGTACAGATTCCTTTATGACTTATCTAACTACTCATGTAATCAAAATCATAATTAAATCACCCGATTGTTACCAGGTTTCCCTACACCTTAATGACTCCAATTTCATCCAAACCTAAACTAGGTTGGGAAAATCTAAATACTACGAGAAAGTTTTCCGACCCCCAAATTGTTCTCCGTTGGCTTTTCTATAACGACGAAACCCGGTCGTTACAATAGATACCAATTTACCATCACTCATCCCTGAGTGACAACCTAGGAAAATAGGCTAAAGAAGGGATGAAGTAGTACCTGAATCGACAAACAATTGGGGATACTTGTCTCATATGTCCTCTTGGTCTCCCAAGTAGTTTCCTCAACTGGACGATGATTCCATTGAACTTTCACGTACTTAATCTCCTTGGTCCTCAGCTTACGCACATTATGATCAAGAATTGCAATCGGTTCCTCTTCATATTAGAGGTTTTTGTCTAACACAATTGAGTCCCACTAAATGATGTAATCCTCGTCACCATGATACTTCTTCAACATGGACACATGAAATACCGGATGAACTCCCGACAAATTAGGAGGTAAAAGCCAATCTATACGCTACCAGCCCCACACATTCAAAAACATCAAATGTACCAATGTATCGCGAACTTAGCTTACCTTTCTTGCCGAATCTCATCACTCCCTTTCATGGGTGATACCTTAAGAAGAACATTTTTACCGGTTTGAAATGTCATGTCTCTTACCTTATGATCCGCATACTTCTTCTGTCTACTCTGGGCTGCTAGAAGCGTAGCTTGAATTTTCCTTACCTTATCTTGAGCATCCTTCACTAAATCAACCTCCAAAGGTTTCACATCTCTAGCCTCAAACCAACCTATGGGTGATCTACATCCCCTCCCATAAAGTGCCTCAAATGGTGCCATATCTATGCTGGAGTTGTAACTATTATTATAAGAGAATTCACACAAAGGTAAGAACTTATCCCAATGTCCTCCAAAGTCAATCACACATGCCCTCAACATGTCTTCTAACACTTGAATAGTCCTCTCCGATTGCATGTCCATCTGTGGATTGAAAACTGTACTAAAAGTGTGTTGTGTGCCCAATTCATCATGCAATTTCCTCCAGAACTTGGATGTGAATTGGGTACCACTGTCTGAGATGATAGAGAGGGGCAACCCATGCAACCTCACTATCTCTTTTACATAAACTTTAGCCAATTGTTCAGCATTATAGTCTATTCTTACCGGAATAAAATGGGCTGACTTAGTCAATCTATCAACCATTACCCAAATAGAATCAAAACTTCCCCCAAGTCTTGGGAAGACCAACCACAAAATCCATGGCTATTATTTCCCACTTTTATTTCGGAATTGGCATTCTTTGAAACAAACCTACAGGCCTCTGGTGTTCATATTTCACTTGTTGGCAATTTTGACACTTAGCCACAAACTCCACTATATCCTTCTTCATGCCCGGCCACCAATAAATTCGCTTCAAATATCGATAGATCTTCGTCACACCCGGATGAATAGAATATTGTGAACCATGAGATTTTGCCAGCAATTTCTGAATCAAGTCATCAACTCGAGGAACACAAATTCTTCCTTTGAAACCAAGTACACCTTCCTCATCAAGAGTGGTCTCTTGTGCCTTACCAATCACAGTTTTCTTTCTAAGCACTTCCAAATTTTCATCTTCAAATTGTTTGGCCTTGATCTCATCAATGAATGTGGCCCTCACTTCAATGCTAGCTAACACCCCCACCTCTTTCTGAGATGCCTAACTTCATGAACTTAGACTCTAAGGTCTGAATTTCCTTAGCCAAAGGTCGCTTGGTTATACTTAAGCAAGCTAAACTACCCATAATCAGTGTTTTTCTACTCAAAGCGTCTACCACCACATTAGCCTTGCCCGGGTGGTATTGAATGGTCACATCATAATCCTTAAGTAACTCCATCCACCTTCCATGTCTTAAATTCAGATCCTTTTTAGTGAACACATGTTGCAAACTACGATGATCAGTAAATACCTCACACTTAACACCATAAAGGTAATGCCACCTGATCTAAAGAGCAAACACTACCGCTGCCAACTCTAAATCATGTGTGGGATAATTCCTCTCATGCACCTTCAATTGACGCGAGGCATAAGCTATAATATTCTTATCCTGCATCAACACAACACCCAAACCATAATGTGAAGCATCACAATAAACAATGAAATCTTTACCTTCAATCGGTAATGCTAGATTAGGCGCGGTGGTCAGGAGAGTCTTGAGCTTTTGAAAGCTCTCCTCACATTTTTCAATCCATTCAAATGGTATCCTCTTTTTGGTCAAATTAGTCAAGTGAGTGGCAATAGAAGTAAAGATCTTCACAAATTGACGATCGTAGCTAGCAAGCCCCAAAAAAACTCCTAACTTCCGTCACAAAGCTAGGCCGAACCCAATTTTTAACCGCCTCAATCTTTTGAGGATCTACCATTACCCCTTCTTTCGAAACTACATGTCCCAAAAATGCAACAGAAGTCAACCAAAATTCACACTTCAAAAATTTAGCATACAACCTTTATTTCCCAAGAACACCCAGAACAATACGAAGATGGTCGGCACGCTCTTCCTCACTTTTCGAATAGACCAAAATATAATCAATAAAGACTATGACGAAAGAATCAAGAAATGGCTTGAAAACCCCATTCATTAAGCTCATAAAAGTTGCTTCCACCATAGAATCTAGATCAAAACCCTCCCCCATCGATAATTACCCATTCTATTACGTTCTACGGATCGAAAAATGGATTCGGGGAGTAAAAAGATTACCTTTTACCTCAAGAATGGTGAAAAACTATCAATAGTCGCCTGGGGTTCGTTCCTTAGCTCTAAAAATCAAAAAGTGCAGAATAAAGTCGTTTATGGGTTTATTTACGCTTTTAAATCGCGTCTGGCCCGCCACAGCGGCCTTCACCCCGCTGCGGTGGTGCGACACCACCAGAGCGACCAAAATAACCGCCAAAGCGGTTTACACGAAACAGTGAGCTATTTTAACAATTCCAAGACCCTCATTTCACAACACACTTCTTACCAACGACGCTAAAAAAATATTGTTCATGCTAATAACGATTTCGGGAGTTCTACTCACCCGAATTCAATTTCGTAAAGTCGTACGGATTCCTTAACGACTTATCTAACTGCTCATGTAATCAAAATCATAATTAAATCACCTGATTGTTACCAGATTTCCCTACACCTTAATGACATCAATTTCGTCCAAACCTGGACTAGGTTGGAAAATCCAAACACTACGAAAAAGTTTTCTGATCCCAAATTTTCCCCCGTTGGCTTTTCTATAACAATGGAACCCGGCCGTTACAATACATTAAAATATTACCAAATGGTATCTCTAATAAAGGATAAAATGAAAAAGGATAAAGAAAGAATTAATAAAATTATTGCCAAATGGTATCTCTATTAAAGGATAATATGAAAAAAAAAAAAAGAATAAAAAGAATAAATGAGAAAAGAATAAAAGAGAAATAAAATTAAGTAATGAGAACGAACAAAAATAATTTATTTCGATTCTTAAAAAAGTGAAAATATAGATAGAGAGAAAGAAAAAAGAAGATAAACGAACAAAAAAAATAGAAATAATAAATTATTACCAAATGGTATCTCTAATAAAGAATAAAATAAAAAAAGAATAAAAAATAAAAGAGAGAATAAAATTAATATATGAGAAAAAAATAAAAGATAAAATAAAAGTAATAAATGAGAAAGAACAAAAGAAATTAACGATAGGACAAAAAAAGAATTTTAGACAAATCTCATAGTGTTAAGAGCTAATTACATCTTATCCCTACTCTTCTTCAAATTATGAAAATCCCTTAAATTTGGTGGAATCTGGATACATCCCAAAACATCCAGATACATCGCATCCCAATTTTAGATACATCCCTCAATGTCTCGATACATCACTTTTTGATTTCGAATACATTACTCAACGTCCCAATCGATACATCACGTACATCTTGATACATCGCATAAAGCGATGTATCCGACCGATACATCATGTAAAGTGATGTATCTGATCGATGCATCGGGTAAAGTGATGTATCCGAGAATTCGATACATCGCTTAAAGTGATGTATCCGACCGATACATCGCATAAAGTGATGTATCCGAAAACATGAGAGAGCGGAGATTTTTTGCAATTTTTTCAAATGGTAGGGAATTTTAAAGAATATAGTAAAATAAGTTGTGTATTTAGGTTTTTTATTTCAAAAAAAAAGAGGAAAAAGAATGGGGGATGGGCTATAATTTTTTTTTGAGAGAATGTGTATTTCTTTAATTAGTTTGATGGGGTATGAACATATAATTATTTTAAATTTCATGGTCCATTTATGTAGTTTCTCCTTTTTTATATAGATAAAACAGAAGTGGAAAGTTAATGTGTTGTTCGAATTTTTTTTATTTTTTCATTATTTTTTAATGTGTAGTTTAGTAGGAGTAGATAATGCCAAGATTAAATTTGACGACTCAAAATGAGTCATGAGTGGCACCCACACATAACCTTCTTAGTGGGTGAACCAACGAATTCAAATTTCAATTTATATTAGTTATTCAACTTATGAAATACGTAATAATGCGGAAACTCAAATCTTAGTGAAGAGAGAAATAGGAATCTATTACAAGTCATTCCAAAACTTGAAAGTCATCACATCAAGGACATCTAAATCCCAAATATTAAGTTTGAGAGTATCAAAGACACCCAAATAGATAAATGAAATAGCTTGTGTCCGAAATCTAGGGACATCATGTCATGACCAAGAGAATCCAACACGAGTTAGAAGGGATAGTTCACCCTGAAATTTGAAGAGCTGGATACTGGCTAGAGCTGAGGGCGGGTCGAAGTCGCTGGTACGCTTGTTGCACTCCACAAAAGGAAAACGAAGAATAAACAAGTAGGGGTCAGCATAGGGCAATATGTACTGAGTAAATATCATCGATCGACTCAAAATAGAAACTAATATACATAAAGTAATAACATGGAATCAACTATAGCACTTAGCAGGTGGCAAACAACAAGAACACGAACAACTAATGACAACAATGAAGCAAGTACAAAATTAGTCAACAATATCAAGAACACACATGAGGACTCAGGCCTCCACACCACGCTCTTTTGTGAAATGGGTTCTTTGAGATTGAATATATTAAGTTACTAGTGAATTTGTGAAAGTCATCCTTTTTCCACTTTTTCCAATTTAATAACCGTTTTTCACGTAATTACTCTATTAGTATTGTGTACAAATAAAAGAGAACTGAAAAGGCATCATGAACTTTCAATTTATAATTCATGCCTCCTTTCTCTATCATCAAAGTCATATTTATCTTATAATTATGTTACTACTAGTGAATTTGATCGCGCTCCGCGCGATTATGAAATACCTCATTAATATAAAATATATATATTTTGAAATATTGAGTGCTAAAAAATTATACTAAGAGTCTTAGTTCAATTTATTATTCCTACTCAAATTTTATGATTTTTACAATTTTAAATTATTTATGGGTCTTTGTTCATCGGAAGATTTTCCTTAAATAATGTGTTTAATAACCAAAATTATTTATATATAATAGTAATATAAGAAAAATATAACTTCAAATATGAAATAAAAAGGATAATCTTGAGTAGGGGTCTCATGAAACAATAAATTATGAATTTATGTAGATAAAATGGAGGAATCTTTAAAGAAAATATAAATAATTTTTTATACAATTAAAAGAATGTATTTCAATATTTAATATATATATATTTCTTGTAAATCATTAATAGTATTGTTTGAGCCTTCATTAGTAGTAAATATATTTCCGACATTGTTGTATTACATCTAATAAAAATACAGACTTACGATAATTAAAAAATCATAAGAAGCCAAACTAAAACAGTTAATTACATGAAGAGAATACATATCTTTCTTAGGGTCTCAATCGTATAAAAAAAATGATGAAAATAAAAATACAGATTTAATGCACAAAAATTTGATACTATAATATAATAATAATAATAATAACAATAATATAAGGAACTATAAAATAAAAGTAATATCTTTGAGTAGGAATATATCTTATGAAACAAAAAATGGTGAATTTATATAAGACAAAAT
>NW_006238983.1:1717143-1731270 GCF_000226075.1 Solanum tuberosum | reverse complement strand
AAAAACACGACACAACTACTTTCATAGCTATAAAATCATCATCCATATTTTCATACCATGTCCAAATTAAGCCTTAACCTCATCAAACATCAAAATCATGCCAACCACAAGCCATCTTTTGTTTTTGAGACATTACCAGTTACAAATTTAAACATTACGTTATCTTTATTTGATTTTTAAAATATTTACTATTGTAAAAGAATTGTGGCCTTAGAGAGCGTCACATCACCGGAGTATATTTATTGATATACATGTTCAGTTTTCTCTACACTTTTTCATTGACAATTTATTACAATAGTAAATATTTAAAAAATCAAATAAAAGCATAATTAAATTTGATAAACATAGAGAGATGTCACATCACTTTATTATTACATTGTGTATACTTAACTTTAATATTATACTATACAAATTTAGATTTAAGGAGAGAGACATATTGAATAGAATTAGAACTTTAACTTCCTAAAACTAAAATAAAATCTTTAAAATAATTAAATAACATTGATATTGATAAAATAGTAATAATAAAAAACTCTTGGCTTATATCAAAAGCTTCATAGTAATATCCTTTCCAAAGGATAGTAACATATATACATACGTTAAAAATAAAATCAAGAATGGATACAATCAACTCTTGGCTTTCCTCTTCTACTCTTCATATCAAAAAGCTTCATAGTAATTATCCTGTTTAAAATGATGCTATCAAGGATGGATAAAATAAAAGGAAGAAGATGAAAGAGAAGAACAAAATAACCACATGAAACACCCCAAAAGGTATAAGAAGATATGAAAAAAATACTTACATGAATACCCCAAAGGAAAAGGTCTAAGAAGGTATGAATAAATAGGGGAATGAATTGTCTAATTAATTATAGGTGATTAAGGATTACAAAAAAAACTGATAGTACGTGGGTTGAAGCAATGATTTAATAGGAAAAAAATGCGTGATAATGCACATTAATTGCTCCATTATGTATTTAGCTGTTACATATTTCCTTTTGGAAGGAAGAGTTAAATGTAGTAAAGGCTAATAATAAGGAAAGTGAATAATTGTTTTAGAAGGTTATTAACAGAAAATGAGAGAAAAAAATCAAAATTTTAAGAAATAATAATACTGATCAATAAAGCATGCCACATCAGTGTGATTTTATTCAGCTTTATATAGATATATAGATTCTGAAATGTTGAATTATATTTTTTTTATTAAAGTTACTAGTAAATGAGTATTGTTTTTAATGAAATTGTGTAACCACTTTTTCCGTAATTAACCACATTAATTATGCAAAAGTAAATGTTAATTATAGGAAGTAGCCATTTAGAATTCTGTATTTTAGGAATGTATACCTGATCATTAATAATTTATAATTAATAATTAATGGTAGTTAATAATTTAAAAATAGAGAAAAATGTCTAAAATTTAAGAAAATAAATAAATATTTTTTTTGATCATTTAGGCATACCACATCAGCAGGATGAAGATCCTCCTGTATATATTAGTAATTTATAATTAATAATTAATAGTAGTTAATAATTTAAAAATTGTGACATCCGATCCAATAAAATCGTGTTGACTCGTGGAACCCAATTCAAATATATTGTGTCGGCTCGTGGCACCTGATCCATCAATATAGTTGATTCATCATTGTTTATTATCTCTTTCCACTTTCTTAACAATAATCTTCTTTATTCAAGACATCACTTTAATAGAACAAGTTCAAGATTATGAATTTCGCGGTCTTGGGATTACAAATCAATCACAACAACACATGAATCATTCAACCACAACAATCAAGACATAGAAAATTTCACAATATCACTCAATGATTATCAATCACTATTAAGAGTATCTCGATCACATAGAATAAACAAAAAGGGTCAAAATTGCCCCTGAACTATGTGAAATAGACCTCTTATACCCTTCATTATATTTGTTATAAAAAATGCCCCTTTAAAAAAATACCCCCGCCGTTATCCTAGGAGACCACAAATACCCTCAAGAGTTAACACCCCAAATTTTTATTGACATGGCAAGTCACGTGGGACTAATCCTTCCACCTAAGTGTTGCCAACTAAGATTCACTACAAAAGAACTAGGATTCAGGGCGACAACAGTCGCCACAAAAGCTCATAATATCGTCACTGAAGGGTTTAACATTAAATTCTGATTTTGTATTTTTTTCTTCATTGTTTTTAAAAAATCAAAAATGATATCGATTAAGGACGAGTTTGAAGACACTGCAAGGGTCAAAATTGCCCCTGAACTATGTGAAATAGACCTCTTATACCCTTCATTATATTTGTTATAAAAAATGCCCCTTTAACAACCGTTATCCTAAGAGACTACAAATACCCTCAAGAGTTAACACCCCAAATTTTTATTGACATGGCAAGTCACGTGGGACTAATCCTTCCACCTAAGTGTTGCCAACTAAGATTCACTACAAAAGAACTAGGATTCAGGGCGACAACAGTCGCCACAAAAGCTCATAATATCGTCACTGAAGGGTTTAACATTAAATTCTGATTTTGTATTTTTTTCTTCATTGTTTTTAAAAAATCAAAAATGATATCGATTAAGGACGAGTTTGAAGACACTGCATGTTTTATTTTTATGTCATATGTAAATATATAAAATGTACAATGATGCATTAGGTAGTCGGAGATTTGAATCAAGAAGTAATTTTGATGATTTTTATAATAATATTCAATGTTTTTAATATTGATAGTGCAAGTTATTTATTTTAGAAAATTAGGTTGCAACCGAAAATTAATTAACACATTTTTTTGTTAAAAAAATTAGGTTTTACTAGTGAATGGTTGTTACAGCCTTAGTCGCCACTAAAAATCACTTATAACCTTTAGTGGCAATATTTCAGGATTTTGTCATGACTTTATCGCCGCTAAAGGTCAAGTTCTTTTGTAGTAAATCCTAGTTGACAACATTTTGATGGAGAGATTAGTCCCATGTGGCTTGCCATATCACTAAAAATTTAGGCAGTTAACTCTTGAGAGTATTTGTGGTCTCCTGGGATAACAACGGAGGTATTTTTTATTCCAAAATGTAATGGAGAGTATAAGTGGTCTATTTCGCATACTTTAGGGGTATTTTTGACCTTTTTCCGTAGAATAAATCATAATCTGCCTCAACCGAAGAACCAAAGTCAAGCAAGCTAATTCACCAATTATTTTCCTTTCTAGCGTTCCCAATCTATCAAGTATGCATAATATGTAAGTAAACTCGCTCAATTCTATAATCAAGTTTCAACTGTTCTCCCATTTATCATAAACCTAACGATATTGATACAATATAATACATCTACTATTTGATTACCTATACCAATTTATCAAAATTTAAATCATAATATGATAACTACACCAATAATTACAACGCCAAGCCATGTTAATCACTTACGTCAGTAGCATATGTTCGTCGAAGAAGAGAGGCAGAAACCTTATAACAATTTCCTATAATCTGTCCATCCCTCCAATGATTAGCTTATTCTTTGCCCTCAATTATTATACAATCATCAAGCCAAACTGATAAATAACAATTTAACATATCAAATTGGATAAACCCATGTTGCACAGAAAACAACTTTCCAATTATAATTTAACTTTAATTCATTCCTATATATAGGTCATGCGATATAGGGTATTAAATAAATTATGAACTTGTTCCATTAACTATTAACTAAATTATTCAATAACTAAATAGCTACAGTTAAAGAATAGTCCAAAATATCCATTTCAAATTTACGAAAAGATCGAAATAATTCTAGAACTCATATATATATATATATAATTTTTTTTTTTTTGTATTAGTTTAGTTTAAGATAACTATTGATAAAATAAGTTATCTTAACACAAATTTTCATTGACTATATGACTGTGTAGTAGTGGATGGGTAATAGGGAGTTATGAAATTGTTTTTTATTTCCATTAATGTATTCATTAATATTAAATAAATAAATAGACTTTAATAACTAATAATAATTAAAATTAGATTTAAATGTAGTTTTTAATTAATTTTTAAAATTTGATAATAAATATTATTTTTTGTTTTGATAATAATGTACACAAATATTTCTATCCTTCAAATGAAAATTGTCAAATACCAGAATAAATGAAGCATACTTGTTTCTGAACAATTGAAATATAACATTATATCATATATATATATATATATATAAAGAGAACCCTAGGTCCGCCTATGTGGCGCCACAACAAACAAGGATTCTCTTTTAATTTATTTATTTACAAAACTAGCCTTTCCTTTCATGAAAAGTTGTGAGTTTTATGAAAAGTTGTGAGCTTTTATGAAAAATTGCTACTTCAATAAAAAGTTGCGACTTTTATGAAAAGTTGTAACTTTTATGAAAGGTTGTGATCTTTCCGAAGGGTTGCAATTTTTTCAAATAGTTGTGACCTTTTCGAGGGGTTGCAACTTTTCCAAATAGTTGTGACCTTTCCGATAAGGCACAACAAACATTTGTTTACATTACCCTTTGTTGTCTATAAATAGAAGAATTTCCTTTCATTTTAAAACAACGAAAATTCTGAACTTCGTATTCTTCTTCTACACAATTAAATATTCGTGTACTTTACTCCTGTTGAGATGCTCACTGACACCATTGCTTATGTTCTAGATCCTGGTATTTTTTTCACAGTCATAAATTTATGCGTATGTTATTAAGGATAAATGATAAGATGTTATAATTTTCATTTTTCTTTACATTATTTATGTTCGTTACTACGTAATATTGTATGTAAAATAATATAGTCTTTTATTTTTAATGACTGATAGGTTTAAAGTATTATTTTATAAATTCCATAATATTAAATTCCTGTGCGAAGCGCGGATAATTTTACTAGTATATATATATAATAGGACAATTTCACACAATTATCACAGTGGACTAAAGTCATGGTTTATAAATTAATAAAATCTATATTTTCAGAAGTACACCAAACACAAATACTCTAAAACAAAATAAAATAAGCAAAATGGAATATAACCGTAAAAAAAGAAGATAATACACACATATTCAATCAAGAAAATATGAAACCATAAAACATATTCATTGTTTCCAGCCAAGTGCAGGCACCAAAATAGTTGCTTAAAAAAAGATAATTGAATTTTGAATTTTACATTCCTTTTTCAAAGAAAAATGCTCTCTGGATTTTGAATACTTTATATAGAATGTACAATTCTTACTTGTTGAAATTGCTCAATTGACAAAAGCAATGACACAACACTTAGTAGTTATAATATAAATAGATCATGATGAATTGTGTAGATTCCTTGACCCCTTTAACAAAAATGAAACAACTCTTAGCCACTCATTGAATATAATTTGATTGTAATTTTAAAATTTAAAAAATAAAGAACCTCTTGTCTTTTTTTAAAGAAAATTAAAATGGAGAGGTTCATGATTTCACGTGCAACAGTACAATTTTTTTTTTTGCAACGTTATATGTCAATAACAAATTGATATAGTTCGACAAGCAAATGTAGATTCTTGGTTTAGCCAAAAATATTTTTACTAAATAAAATAAAGTGTTTTTCTTCTCACCTTCTCTTACATGGAGTTATTATTTCTACTAAACATAAATAAAAAAACGATTGAACATTTGTACATAAAATTGTGAACAAAATATTAAAAAATAGGCAAAACTTTTGGTTTTTGGTGAGGACCAAAATGTTAAATTAGGTCTTAGGCCTAACTCACACCCCAAAAAGCTAGCTCAAAGGGAGGAGGATTGCCTAAGTCTTATAAGGAGTCCACCCATCTCATTAACCACCGATGTGGGACTTTTGACATTCTTTAATGAACTAATATTGCAAATATAAGGGACTACAAATGCTTATGTGAAAACACAAGGATGACTTTAAATCTTAGCTCCAAGATAAGGAATTATTTTAGGTTTTTTCTCAACACACTTTAGTGGTGTGTATAGTACACTCTATCTTTTATTATAAAAAAATATGACAATCCATATGAATAAAATATTTCACCTTGATAAAAATTTAATAAACTATAAGTATTAGTTAAAAATTAAAGTATCACTATCCCTAAAAAAATATTCTTTTTAAAATGAACATTTTTCTTACCCTACTCAACCTCCTCTTCGCTCTCATTTTATTTTAATATTTATATTTTTCTCGTTTTGTGTTCATATATTTCTATGAAAGTATTTTCTTCTACTTGACTACCGAATATAACATAAATGACAATTTTATTTGTCAAGGTGGAATATTTTGTCCATGTGAAGTGTCATGTGACAATTTTTTTTTAAAAATAAAAGAGAGTTTAGTACACATATCATCAAGATAGTGTAATTAAAGAGAGAAGTGTGTTTTTATCAAAATAGTTTAGTTATGAAACTTACACTTTCAATAGTTTAGCTATCAAACTAAAAATGAGACAGTTTAGATGTACTTTTGACACTTTACTCTTTCTACAATTGATATAAGTGGATTCCTAAATTTCCCAAATCAACCCGTTAATCCCAATAACATGTTTAGTAAATTAATTAAATCTAACCCTTAACCATAGTAACATGTTTATTAAATTAATTCAGTCTGATCCTTAATTCAATCTGACCCTTAACTATAGTAACATGTTTATTAAATTAATTAAGTCTGATCCTTAATTCAATCTGACCCTTAACTATAGTAACATTTGAAATCCTAGCTTCGTACGACGATCTCTTCGTGCATCTAAATACCTTCTTCAGAAGGGATGCCTCAACTGCATTAGTAATACCCTTGATACTACGATTCAATGATTCATCATTACCGACTAGACAATTCTTATTTATTACATGTAACGACTTGCTAGAGTTGATGTGACATCTATTATTAATTGAGACATAAGAACTTGGAATATTCACAAGTTGGAGACATTTTTCTCTCATTAAGCGAATTCCGTTGGGAGATGAACAACGAATGTGGAAATGTGATAGGAAATGATGATACACCTTTAAGAGTGGGTATTCGGTGTTGCATAATGCATGCTACTAAACCTAATTTAAATGGCCAATTTCGGCTAAAAAACTGAAAATTGAAGATGCCTCCTAAGGTATTGAATTTTGTTATGAGAGCTTTATATAGTGTCCTTCCAATAAGAGATAACTTAATGAGTAAGAAGATTCTTGAATCCAACGATGTCTTGCATGCCTTTAAGGGACAAAAATAATATTGAACTGTTTAGTCGAATGCAACGCACGAAACAAGTATGGCTTACATCATCTTTCTTGAATTGGCTTAATTTGCTGAATGATATTGTAAATCTCGATCAATTACATGAAGCCATCATGATCCTCTGGGAATTGTGGAATGCTAGAAATAGTCTTGTGTGGCATCAAAGACCTCTACAACCCAAAGTTGTTATCCAAAAACTTGCCCTATTTTGGCAGGATTAGACTAACGCATGAAGGGCAACTTCCAGTGCTATTGCAACTGACTTTCCAATTAGATGGTCTACTCCTGATGAGAATATCCTTAATGGAAACATTGATGCTTCTTTTGAACTTACTTTGGGAGTAGCAAGAGTTAGCATGCTAGTCTGTGATTCTCATGGAAACTTCATCAAAGGTTGCTCTAGTCGATTAGATGTACCACATGACTCACTCATTGTCGAGACTCTGGGTGTTCGAGAAACACTAAACTAGCTAAAGGAATACTTTGCATCAATTATAATAGTTGTGGAGATTGACAGTCTTTTTGTTAAACAAGCATTGGGAAAATCTTGCGACAAAAACTCTTATTTTGGTGTTATAATTTGGCATTGTAAAGCACTCATGTGTGACTTTACTTCTATTTTCTTTTCTTTTATTTAAAAAAACTAGCGAACCATTGTGCAGATCAGTTAGCACAGGCTTCAAGTTCAAATGGGGGGAGTGGAAACCAGACCCCCCATCTTTTTAATTCATGATCTACTAATTTCCTTAAGATTGTTAAGTTTCTTAGTGCATAATCTGTTTTCCCAACAAAATGATTTCAAATAAATTTCATATAAATAATGAAATATACAATATGAAGTTACATTAATTTTGGAAACAAAAAATCATATAATCAACAACATTAAAGGAAGAAGAGTCAAGTCCTCTGAATTCACAGAGTTTCATTAAGGAAATTATTCCTCTCAAGTACCCGAGGTTATGGAATATATCCTCCCAGGATAAAATGAATCATGACAAACAAATAGCGGTACCTCAAATTTGTTGTCCAGCGAACCACTCAATGGCTTGTAATCACACTTGAAGTTTTTGAAAAAGCAGAAACTTTTTTTTCTTACTATGTATTGTTTTTCTTCTTGTAAACTTGTTTCAAAAACTTATGTCAATATCTGATAAAGAAAAATATATTTATTGCCTATAGGCGAGCACAATGATTCATGCATGTTATGTGAAAAGGTAGCCTAGAAATACGAAAGGTTGCATGAAAATTCTAAAGGTTGCATTCATCTGTCATGAGTATTCATGAATGGAATAACTCCATTCATACTTGCAACACTTTCACATTTTTAATTCACCAATCTTTATTCTATGTACCATTATCCATTCACACATTATACAATGAACCCAACAATCCCCCACATGAATGGGAATGGCTATAACGCAAAAGATAGATATACACGGACTAGTGTGTGATTACAAACAAAGACTAGTTGCATCGGGATAAGTGGGTTTCCCTTTGAACTTTTCATAGTGAACTTATATCGGATGCACTCGATCAATCGGTAGATGTGATATCTTTGAACCGTGGAACTTGAATATACACCTAGACAATGTAAGTCACACAACCAACCTTTTACCATCTATGGTTCTCACAGTTTTGTTCGTTTCAACCATGAACACTACCTGGTTTCATGAGAGCTTAGAGAATCAGCCTTTACTAACATTCTCCTTGAAGCAGCTTCCACTTCATTCCCACATAAGTGATTCCTAAATGTTTACTACCATAGAGAAATGATTTGGTCATGCCTTGCCAAACTTAGAAACCATTAAAAAACTTCAATATAAGCTTTATCCTTGGTTACTAAACATTGTCTTCATCATGAGAATGTGTTAGATTATTTTACAATGTTGGCCATCAAACACAACTTTGTTTGATCTCTTTGAACCTTGCTCTTGGGGATCTCCAGTCTGCTAGGTAGAGTTACCATCATGCTTGACTTGTCCTAGGCCTTAAACCCATCCTCTTAGATGATCTTTCAACTCCCTCTCTAGTTATGCCTTTTGTAAGTGGATCCGATACATTATCTTTTGACCTTACATAGTCAATTGTGATAATTCCACTAGAGAGTAGTTCTCTAACGGTATTATGTCTCCGTCTTATGTGAAAAGATTTACCGTTATACATCATGATCTCTACCCTACCTATTGCCGCCTGACTATCATAATGTATGCATACATGTGCCAATGGTTTAGGCCAATATGGAATATCTTCCATGAAATTCCGGAGCCATTCAACTTCTTCACCGACTTTATCTAAAGCGATAAATTCAGATTCCATAGTGGAGCGAGCAATACTTGTCTGTTTGGATGATTTCCAAGAAACTGCTCTACCACCAAGATTAAATACATATCCACTTGTGGATTTTACTTCATCTGATCCGGTGATCCAATTCGCATCACTATATCCTTCAATTACTTCTGGATATTTGTCATAATACAAAGCATAGTTTTGAGTATGTTTTAAATACCCTAAGACTCTCTTCATTGCCATCCAGTGAGATTGATTGAGATTTCTCCTGTACGGACTCAACTTACTAATAGCACATGTTATATCTAGTCGTGTACAATTCATGATATATATCAAACTTTACAACACTTTCGTATAGTCCAATTGTGAGTCACTCTCACCTTTATTCTTTCGAAGTGCAAAACTCACGTCTATTGGAGTCTTGACAATATTTAAATCCAAATACTTGAACTTGTCAAGTACCTTTTTAATATAATGAGACTGTGACAAAGCCAAACCTTGTGGAGTTCGAAGAATTTTTATTCCCAATATAACATCTGCCACTCCAAGGTCTTTCATTTCAAATCTACTAGTAAGCATTTGCTTAGTAGCATTTATGTCAGCTAAGTCTCTACTGATGATTAGCATATCATCCACATACAAACAAACAATGACCTTATGATTTGGAGTGTCTTTAATGAAAATACATTTGTCACACTCATTAATCTTAAACCTGTTTGCGAACATTGTTTGGTCAAACTTTGCATGCCATTGTTTGGGTGCTTGTTTCAATCCATAAAGTGACTTCACAAGTTTGCACACTTTTCTTTCTTTACCGGGAACCACAAATCCCTCGGGTTGTTCTGTGTAAATTTCTTCCTCTAACTCTCCATTTAAAAAAATTATTTTTACATCCATTTGATGGATTTCAAGATCATATATTGCTGCTAGTGCAACCAACATCTGAATAGATGTACTCCTTGTCACTGGCGAGTATGTATCAAAGTAATCAAGGCCTTCCTTTCGTTTGAAGCCTTTGACTACAAGTCTTGCCTTGTACTTGTCAATAGTACCATCAGCCTTCATTTTCCTTTTAAAGATCCATTTTGATCCTAAAGGCTTATTTTCTGGAGGAAGATCAACCAACTCCCAAGTATGGTTATTCAAGATTGATTCAATCTCACCATTGATAGCTTCTTTCCAAAAACATGAATCCGCAGAGGACATTGCTTCTTGGAAGGTTTGAGGCTATCAATGAGAAATGTTACAAAATCTGATCCGAAGGAAGTAACAGTCCTTTGACGCTTCCTACGCCTTGGATTTTCTTCATTTTGTATATTTTCCCTTGGTTCATCTTGAGGTCGTTGAGACCCCCCACTAGACTCTTCATATCTAGCTTTTTACGGGTAAATGTGTTCAACGAATTCACTATTATTTGATTCAATTACCGTATTTTCATGAATATCTGGATGTTCAGATTCATGAACCAAAAATCGACATTCCTTGTTGTTTATAGCATATCCAACAAACACATAGTCCACAGTCTTTGGTCCTATTTTCAACATTTTGGGTATAGGAACTTGGACTTTTGCTAGACACCCCCACACTTTGAAATATTTCAAGTTGGGTTTCTTTCCTTTCCATTTTTCATATGGAATAGATTGTGTCTTGCTATGGGGTCCCCCCTCCCCCCGCCCCCACAAGTTTTGTGGCAAATCTGAGCTTATAAGTAAGAGATTCATCATTTCCTTCAAATTTCAATTTTTTCTTTCTGCAATCCTATTAGATTGTGGTGAATAAGGGGCAGTCGTTTGATGGATAATTTCATTTTCCAAACACATTTTCGCAAATGGAGATTCATATTCTCCATCCCTATCACTTCTTATCATTTTTATCTTTTTATCCAATAGATTTTCAACTTTATTTTTGTATTGCCTAAATGCTTCAATTGCTTCATGCTTACTTGATAGCAAATAAACATAACAATATCTAGTGCAATCATCAATAAAAGTTATGTAATACTTTTTCCCACCACGCGTTGGTGTTGATTTCATATCACAAATGTTTGTGTGAATCAAATCTAAAGGATTGAAATTCCTTTTAACATATTTATAAGGATGCTTAGCAAACTTAGCTTCCACACATATTTGACATTGTGATTTATTACACTCAAAATTAGGCAATACTTCCAAACTAATAAGTTTTCGCAAGGTCTTATAACTGACATTTCCCAAACGTTCATGCCATAAACCACTCGACTCAAGCAAGTAAGTAGAACAAGAACTTTTATTATTAGCAATAGTTATTACATTGAGCTTAAACAAGCCCTCGCAAAGGAAGCCCTTTCCAACATACACTTCATTTTCACTATTTACAACTTTGGCAGAAACAAATACACATTTGAATCCATTTTTAGTAAGAAGTGGAGTAGAAACCAAGTTCTTTCTTAATTCTAGAACATGTAGCACATTCTTGAGAGTCACCACCTTGCCAGATATCATCTTCTAGAGAACTTTCCCCGTTCCTTCAACCTTTACAGTTGCTAAGTTTGCCATGTAAATCATTTCATTACCTTGAGTAGGTTCATATGATCCAAAAAATTCTTCGTTGGTGTATACATAGCTGGTGGCATCGGAATCTATCCACCACTCTCTTGGATTTCCAACAAGATTGCATTTAGAAAGCATAACACATAGATCATCATCTTAAAATTCAGCAACATTTGCTTAATCTTTCTTCTTTGGTTTCTTGGGAGCCTTACAATCTACAGCCATATGACCGTTTTTGCCAAAATTAAAGCAATTACCTTTGAATTTTTTCTTAGGTTGACTACTTTGCTGTGCAGAGTTTGCCTTTCTCTTCTTAGACCTTCCATCTTCAACAATATTGGCTCCTAATATTTTTGAATTTCCACAAGACCTCTTCTCCGCATCCTTATTGTCCTCTCCAATTCTCAATTTTACAATGAGATCTTCAAGGGACATCTCCTTTCTCTTATGCTTTAAGTAATTTTTGAAGTCCTTCCACAGAGGAGGTAACTTCTCAATCATAGTAGCTACATGGAAGGCCTCATTAATCACTAGATCTTCCGCAAGGAGATTATGATAATCAATTGCAATTTCTGAACTTGAGTAACAACAGATTTGTTATCTACCATCTTGAAGTCCAGAAACTTTGCCATGATAAATTTCTTCAATCCGGCATCCTCCGTCTTATACTTTTTTTCTAAAGCATCCCAGAGGTCTTTGGAAGTTTTCATATTACTGTACACATTGTACAAGTCATCATGAAGCCCATTCAGAATATAGTTCTTGCATAAGAAATCAGAATGCTTCCAAGCTTCAATAACCATAATGTGTTCACCATCCGAAGTTGAATCCGCTAACTCAGGAACACTTTGTTTGATGAATCTTTGTAGACTCGAAGTAGTTAAATAAAATAACATCTTTTGATGCCACCTCTTGAAATCCATGCCAGAAAATTTCCATGTTTTTCAGTCGATGCTATAGCAGGTGCAACGCTTGTACGACTCGACGAAGCAATATTTATTGCACAAATTTTTGATGGCGTATCAGCCATGACTTCAAGGTGCTAAGAGAACCGTAGTTAGACCAGACTCTGACTTATCTAATTTTGGGCCTCTATCTCTTTGCTTTGAACATCGCATTCTGGCACATATTGTTGCCACCACTCTTATTCCAAATCTGAGTAGTATCTCTACGCGGGATGTGTTTCTTCTATACTGCTTACTTAAGAAGTATCACATTAACTAGGTGGTTTGGTTCAAAGAATACATGCTGGAAAGTGCTGAAAACCCTAATGCATCTGCAAGTTGCCTTATGGGTTAGTCATCTCATGTATCCTGGTGGATCGTCTTGTGGATCTCTCTATGTTTACACTTGTTGTTATTAATGCTACTTATGACTCTCGTACTTTATTTAGTATTGGGTATGTGTAGAAAGAAAACAAATGGGTGAAAAAGGACTCTGTTAAAACGAGAGCTGAAACTGTCAAACCCACCAAGATCTACTAAGTTGGCTACCCTCCTGATGTAGGACATTGATGAACTGAAGACTTGCATTCTAGTGGTGGAACGTATTTTGGAGACTGTTCATGATGTTGTTGAAAAGGTATATCTCCTTTAAAAGGATACGAGAACTGAAGTTGGTAAGTTGCGTATTGATATGATTGTCATAAAATAGGAAGGAATCTCCACAGTCAACAAGTTGACTCTCTCAAAAGTGGAGTCAGCTCCTCCAACAATGATCTTGTTGTCATTGTCCAGACCTCTTACTCCAGTCTCTCTCGAAATGTGGAAGGCTCCTACAACTCCTTCTGTGAAAATTTCATCAACATCCTCAAAATACTTTCTGGGTGATAGCTAAAATCTAATCCTGGATCTTTTACTTTTTGTCTGCTACTTTTGAACTATCTTTCAATAGGGGTCTGTCCCTACCTTTCTCTATTTTTTGGATTACTTATTGAGGACTCTTTGTCCTCCTAAGTGCTGCTCTGTTATTATATGTTGCTACATGTTTTAGCTATATCCTGTGTGTCCTCATTTTTTTTTACTTTTTGATTATGCCAAAGGGGGAGAATTTGTTTCCCACAATTTTTATAAAGAGGGGGGGGGGTGATAACACAATCAATGAATCAAT